>NC_074697.1:2520554-2613054 GCF_029448725.1 Salvelinus fontinalis
AATCAGGACTGATCAAATCCAACACAAATTACAAGCAGCACTTAATTAATAACAAAATGACCCCAAAACCACTGGGTCAAAATCGCCACCTGCAGTCTGCATAGAGGCCCCTCAGTAAAGACCTCCACCTGCAGTCTGCATAGAGGCCCCTCAGTAAAGACCTCCACCTGCAGTCTACATAGAGGCCCCTCAGTAAAGACCTCCACCTGCAGTCTACATAGAGGCCCCTCAGTAAAGACCTCCACCTGCAGTCTACACACTGCAGTCTGCATAGAGGCCCCTCAGTAAAGACCTCCACCTGCAGTCTGCATAGAGGGCCCTCAGTAAAGACCTCCACCTGCAGTCTGCATAGAGGGCCCTCAGTAAAGACCTCCACCTGCAGTCTACATAGAGGCCCCTCAGTAAAGACCTCCACCTGCAGTCTGCATAGAGGCCCCTCAGTAAAGACCTCCACCTGCAGTCTACATAGAAGCCCCTCAGTAAAGACCTCCACCTGCAGTCTACATAGAGGCCCTCAGTAAAGACCTCCACCTGCAGTCGACATAGAGGCCCCTCAGTAAAGACCTCCACCTGCAGTCTACATAGAGGCCCCTCAGTAAAGACCTCCACCTGCAGTCTACATAGAGGCCCCTCAGTAAAGAGCTGAGTACTGGACAGCTTTGTGACATCAAATGGACTTTGGTGGACAAGATGTGTTGGTATCTGTACTGATGGCACAAGATTCATGACAAGGAGACATAGTGGAGTGGTAACGCGCGTGCAAGCAGTTTCTCCCGACGCCACTTGGGTAGAACTGCAGTATCCACCGAGAGACTCTCGCTGCCAAGGGAATGCCTGACAGCTTGAAAGACATTTTGGACACTACAGTCGTGGCCAAAAGTTTTGAGAATGACACAAATATCAATTTTTACAAAGTCTGCTGTCTCAGTTTGTATGATGGCAATTTGCATATACTCCAGAATGTTATGAAGAGTGATCAGATGAATTGCAAATAATTGCAAAGTCCCTCTTTGACATGCAAATGAACTGAATCCCCCCAAAACATCTCCACTGCATTTCAGCCCTGCCACAAAAGGACTAGCTGACATCATGTCAGTGATTCTCTCGTTAACACAGGTGTGAGTGTTGACGAGGACAAGGCTGGAGATCACTCTGTCATGCTGATTGAGTTGGAATAACAGGCTGGAAGCTTCAAAAGGAGGGTGGTGCTTGGAATCATTGTTCTTCCCCTGTCAACCATGGTTACCTGCAAAGAAACACGTGCCGTCATCAATGCTTTGCACAAAAAGGGCTTCACAGGCAAGGATATTGCTGCCAGTAAGATTTCACCTAAATCAACCATTTATCGGATCATCAAGAACTTCAAAGAGAGCGGTTCAATTGTTGTGAAATAAGTCCAGCAAGCGCCAGGACCGTCTCCTAAAGTTGATTCAGCTGCGGGATCGGGGCACCACCAGTACAGAGCTTGCTCAGGAATGGCAGCAGGTCAGGTGTGAGAGCATCTGCACGCACAGTGAGGCGAAGACTTTTGGAGGATGCCCTGGTGTCAAGAAGGGCAGCAAAGAAGCCACTTCTCTCCAGGAAAAACATCAGTGACAGACTGATATTCTGCAAAAGGTACATGGATTGGACTGCTGAGGACTGGGGTAAAGTCATTTTCTCTGATGAATCCCCTTTTCGATTGTTTGGGGCATCCGGAAAAAAGCTTGTCCAGAGAAGACAAGGTGAGCGCTACCATCAGTCCTGTGTCATGCTAACAGTAAAGCATCCTGAGACCATTCATGTGTGGGGTTGCTTCTCAGCCAAGGGAGTGGGCTCACTCTCAATTTTGCCTAAGAACACAGCCATGAATAAAGAATGGTACCAACACATCCTCCGAGAGCAACTTCTCCCAACCATCCAGGAACAGTTTGGTGACGAACAATGCCTTTCCCAGCATGATGGAGCACCTTGCCATAAGGCAAAAGTGATAACTAAGTGGCTCGGGGAACAAAGCATCGATATTTTGGGTCCATGGCCAGGAAACTCCCCAGACCTTAATCCCATTGGGAACTTGTGGTCAACCCTCAAGAGGCGGGTGGACAAACAAAAACCCACAAATTCTGACAAACTCCAAGCATTGATTATGCAAGAATGGGCTGCCATCAGTCAGGATGTGTCCCAGAAGTTAATTGACAGCATGCCAGGGCGGATTGCAGAGATCTTGAAAAAGAAGGGTAAACACTGCAAATATTGACTCTTTGCATCAACTTCATGTAATTGTCAATAAAATCCTTTGACACTTATGAAATGCTCGTAATTATACTTCAGTATTCCATAGTAACATCTGACAAAAAATATCTAAAGACACTGAAGCAGCAAACTTTGTGGAAATTAATATTTGTGTCATTCTCAAAAACTTTTGGCCACGACTGTATGTTCAATGTGCGGGACAAAACTGAGGCTATGATTAAGAAGTTGGAGCTCTTCTCTGTCTGCATTAACAAGGACAACACACAGGTCTTTCCATCATTATATGATTTTTTGTGTGCAAATTAACTCAAGCTCACGGACAATGTCAAATGTGATATAGCGAAGCACCTGAGTGAGTTGGGTGCGCAATTACACAGGTACTTTCCCGAAACGGACGACACAAACTGGATTCGTTATCCCTTTCATGCCCTGCCTCCAGTCCACTTACCGATATCTGAACAAGAGAGCCTCATCCAAATTGCAACAAGCGGTTCTGTGAAAATGTAATTTAATCAGAAGCCACTGCCAGATTTCTGGATTGGGCTGCACTCAGAGTACCCTGCCTTGGCAAATCACACTGTTAAGACACTGATGCCCTTTGCAACCACGTACCTATGTGAGAGTGGATTCTCGGCCCTCACTAGCATGAAAACTAAATACAGACACAGACTGTGTGGAAAATGATTTAAGACTGAGACTCTCTCCAATACAACCCAACATTAAGACTGAGACTCTCTCCAATACAACCCAACATTAAGACTGAGACTCTCTCCAATACAACCCAACATTAAGACTGAGACTCTCTCCAATACAACCCAACATTAAGACTGAGACTCTCTCCAATACAACCCAACATTAAGACTGAGACTCTCTCCAATACAACCCAACATTAAGACTGAGACTCTCTCCAATACAACCCAACATTAAGACTGAGACTCTCTCCAATACAACCCAACATTAAGACTGAGACTCTCTCCAATACAACCCAACATTAAGACTGAGACTCTCTCCAATACAACCCAACATTAAGACTGAGACTCTCTCCAATACAACCCAACATTAAGACTGAGACTCTCTCCAATACAACCCAACATTAAGACTGAGACTCTCTCCAATACAACCCAACATTAAGACTGAGACTCTCTCCAATACAACCCAACATTAAGACTGAGACTCTCTCCAATACAACCCAACATTAAGACTGAGACTCTCTCCAATACAACCCAACATTAAGACTGAGACTCTCTCCAATACAACCCAACATTGACTGAGACTCTCTCCAATACAACCCAACATTAAGACTGAGACTCTCTCCAATACAACCCAACATTAAGACTGAGACTCTCTCCAATACAACCCAACATTAAGACTGAGACTCTCTCCAATACAACCCAACATTAAGACTGAGACTCTCTCCAATACAACCCAACATTAAGACTGAGACTCTCTCCAATACAACCCAACATTAAGACTGAGACTCTCTCCAATACAACCCAACATTAAGACTGAGACTCTCTCCAATACAACCCAACATTAAGACTGAGACTCTCTCCAATACAACCCAACATTAAGACTGAGACTCTCTCCAATACAACCCAACATTAAGACTGAGACTCTCTCCAATACAACCCAACATTAAGACTGAGACTCTCTCCAATACAACCCAACATTAAGACTGAGACTCTCTCCAATACAACCCAACATTAAGACTGAGACTCTCTCCAATACAACCCAACATTGCAGAGTTATGTGCATCCTTTCAAGCACACCCTTCTCATTAACCTGTGGTGAGTTATTCACTATTTTCAATGAACAAATAAGGTTTTATATGTGAGATGGTTAAATAAAAAGCAAAATTATTGATTATTATTATATTATTATTTGTGCCCTGGTCCTATAAGAGCTCTTTGTCACTTCCCACGAGCCGGGTTGTGACACAAACTCACATTCATTCTTATGTTTTAATAAATGTATCGTATATTGTGTGTGTGGCAGGTTTACAATGATGGCAAAAAAACAACATTTGAGAGTGCGCTGACCCTGGTGATAGAGGGGGTACAGCTGGAGGTTGAATGTTTGAAGGGGTACGGGACTATAAAAAGTTTGGGAACCACTGGGCTAGAGGATTGAGATGACACTTTGGCAGCTGTAATGGAGTGTGATGGGGTTTTTCTCCGCTTAACAAACTACAGAGAGAGAGACAGAGAGAGTTTACATTTTACTCATTTAGCAGACACTCTTATTCAGATCAATTAGCTTTGTGGGCCTCTTGCTCAAAGGGCACATCGACAGATTTTTGTTCACCTAGTTGGCTCGGGGATTTGAACCTTTCGGTTACTGGCCCAAACGGGCTTAACAGCTAGGCTACCTGGAGAGATGGAGAGAGATGGGTTTGTGATCCGATGTGGTTCAGCACGGCCTGGGCCTGGCACGGGCCAGGGAGGGAGGGAGGGAGGGAGGGAGGGAGGGGGGGAGGGGGGGAAAGAGTTAGGGAGGGAAAGAGTTAGGGAGGGAGGGAGTTAGGGAGGGAGGGATAGGGCTGAGTCATAGTGCCAGTGAGGCAGAGAGAGGGATGAGAGAGAGATGGAAGGATGAGAAAGGGAGGGAAGGATGAGAGAGGGAGGGAGAGAGATGGAAGGATGAGAAAGGGAGGGAGAGAGATGGAAGGATGAGAGAGGGAGGGAGAGAGATGGAAGGATGAGAAAGGGAGGGAGAGAGATGGAAGGATGAGAAAGGGAGGGAAGGATGAGAGAGGGAGGGAGAGAGATGGAAGGATGAGAAAGGGAGGGAGAGAGATGGAAGGATGAGAAAGGGAGGGAAGGATGAGAGCTGATAAATGGATAGTTCTTTCTAAATGTTATTTTATATAAATTCTGATGAACATACATGTATCTCTGCTTAAAGTCATACAATCTGTAGAATTCCAAACTAAACAAAAAGCTACCAAACGGAACCGGAAACAGATTTATGTTTGATTCGATGAAACACAGCAGGATAAAAAATGATTTAAAAAGGAAATCATTTTCTCCAGATTCCGTCTGGCTTTAGTCATGTCCACGGTCAATTACCTCTTTACAACAGATGATGTCAGCTGGTATGGGCCGTGTGATTGTGTCCAGTGGTGGATGAAGTACCCAAAACTCATACTGTAGTAATGATACCTTAATAGAAAATGACTCAAGTAAAAGTGAAAGTCACCCAGTATAAAATACTACTTGAGTAAAAGTCTAAAAGTATTTGGTTTTAAATATATTTAAGTATCAACAGTAAAAGTAATTACTCAAATATACTTAAGTATCAAAACTAAAAGTAAAAGTAGGAATTATTTTTCAGTCCTTATATTAAGCAAACCAGACGGCACCATTTTCTTTTTTTTTAAATTTAAGGATATCCAGGGTCACACTCCAACACTCAGACACTATAACACTAGGGTCACACTCCAACACTCAGACACTATAACACTAGGGTCACACTCCAACACTCAGACACTATAACACTAGGGTCACACTCCAACACTCAGACATAGTTTACAAACAAAGCATGTTGGTTTCGCGAGTCCGCCAGATCAGAGGCAGTAGGGATGACCAGGGATGTTCTCTGTTTAGTGAGTCCTCCAGATCAGAGGCAGTAGGGATGACAGGCAGTAGATGACCAGGGATGTTCTCTGTTTAGTGAGTCCTCCAGATCAGAGGCTGTAGGGATGACCAGGGATGTTCTCTGTTTAGTGAGTCCTCCAGATCAGAGGCAGTAGGGATGACCAGGGATGTTCTCTGTTTAGTGAGTCTTCCAGATCAGAGGCAGCAGGGATGACCAGGGATGTTCTCTGTTTAGTGAGTCTGCCAGATCAGAGACAGTAGGGATGACCAGGGATGTTCTCTGTTTAGTGAGTCCTCCAGATCAGAGGCAGTAGGGACGGCCAGGGATGTTCTCTGTTTAGTGAGTCCTCCAGATGAGAGGCAGTAGGGATGACCAGGGATGTTCTCTGTTTAGTGAGTCTGCCAGATCAGAGACAGTAAGGACGGCCAGGGATGTTCTCTGTTTAGTGAGTCCTCCAGATCAGAGGCAGTAGGGACGGCCAGGGATGTTCTCTTGATAAGTATGTGAATTGGACCATTTTCTTGTCCTGCTTAGCATTCAAAATGTAACGAGTACTTTTAGGTGTCAAGGAAAATGTATGGAGTAAAAAGTACATTATTTTCTTTAGGAATGTAGTGAAGTTAAAGTTGTCAAAAAATATAAATAGTAAAGTACAGATACACCAAAAAACGACTTAAGTAGTACTTTAAAATATTTTTATTTAAATACTTTACCCCACTGGATTATGATGTATGTCAGTGTAGCAGGGCTGTGTGGAGAGATCGTTCTTCCACAGAGAGAGAAGGACCGGGGCTGTGTGGAGAGATCGTTCTTCCACAGAGAGAGAAGGACCGGGGCTGTGTGGAGAGATCGTTCTTCCACAGAGAGAGAAGGACCGGGGCTGTGTGGAGAGATCGTTCTTCCACAGAGAGAGAAGGACCGGGGCTGTGTGGAGAGATCGTTCTTCCACAGAGAGAGAAGGACCGGGGCTGTGTGGAGAGATCGTTCTTCCACAGAGAGAGAAGGACCGGAGCTGTGTGAAGATATCGTTCTTCCACAGAGAGAGAAGGACCGGGGCTGTGTGGAGAGATCGTTCTTCCACAGAGAGAGAAGGACCGGGGCTGTGTGGAGAGATCGTTCTTCCACAGAGAGAGAAGGACCGGGGCTGTGTGGAGAGATCGTTCTTCCACAGAGAGAGAAGGACCGGGGCTGTGTGGAGAGATCGGTCTTCCACAGAGAGAGAAGGACCGGGGCTGTGTGGAGAGATCGGTCTTCCACAGAGAGAGAAGGACCGGGGCTGTGTGGAGAGATCGTTCTTCCACAGAGAGAGAAGGACCGGGGCTGTGTGGAGAGATCGTTCTTCCACAGAGAGAGAAGGACCGGGGCTGTGTGGAGAGATCGTTCTTCCACAGAGAGAGAAGGACCGGGGCTGTGTGGAGAGATCGTTCTTCCACAGAGAAGGACCGGGGCTGTGTGGAGAGATCGTTCTTCCACAGAGAGAGAAGGACCGGGGCTGTGTGGAGAGATCGTTCTTCCACAGAGAGAGAAGGACCGGGGCTGTGTGGAGAGATCGTTCTTCCACAGAGAGAGAAGGACCGGGGCTGTGTGGAGAGATCGTTCTTCCACAGAGAGAGAAGGACCGGAGCTGTGTGAAGATATCGTTCTTCCACAGAGAGAGAAGGACCGGGGCTGTGTGGAGAGATCGTTCTTCCACAGAGAGAGAAGGACCGGGGCTGTGTGGAGAGATCGTTCTTCCACAGAGAGAGAAGGACCGGGGCTGTGTGGAGAGATCGTTCTTCCACAGAGAGAGAAGGACCGGGGCTGTGTGGAGAGATCGGTCTTCCACAGAGAGAGAAGGACCGGGGCTGTGTGGAGAGATCGGTCTTCCACAGAGAGAGAAGGACCGGGGCTGTGTGGAGAGATCGTTCTTCCACAGAGAGAGAAGGACCAGGGCTGTGTGGAGAGATCGTTCTTCCACAGAGAGAGAAGGACCGGGGCTGTGTGGAGAGATCGTTCTTCCACAGAGAGAGAAGGACTGGGGCTGTTGCCTCTATTTAGGGAAATGACAAACACGCTCACAATCTCCCAGCCTCAGAAGTCTTGTTTCATTCCCACATCTTCTGTTGTTCACACGGCACGCTTTCCCACACAGGGACTGTTATTCTGTTGGCGCTGTCCTTGTAAATCCTAGGATCCACACATTCTCACTGTAATGCCTCCTTCCTTGCTATTGGTGACACACACACACACACACACACACACACACACACACACACACACACACACACACACACACACACACACACACACACACACACACACACACACACACACGCAGTATGTTGGCAGGGCTTGGTGATGAAAGAACCCCCACACTCTCTCTAACATGTCTCTCTCGTTCTTTCTGTCCTTCTCTCAGCCTCTCCAAGGCGGGTTGGCATGGCCCAGTGATGAACGGTGCGGCGGTGCCCGGCAGCCCGGAGTTCTCCTCCTCATGCCCACTGCCCGACTGGCGAGAGTTCTGCGAGCTCCATGCCCGTGCCTCCGCCGCCGACTTTGCCCACAAGTTCCGCCGCTTCCTGACGGAGAACCCGTGCTACGACTCCCCGGGCGCCGACAACAGCTTCTCGCAGCACTTCGCCAGACACTTCCTGGAGTGTTTCTCTGCTGCTGTCACACAGGCCAAGGACCACCAGGCCTCGCTCTTGCCAGGGGACGACGACTCCAATGCTCCCCCCAAATACAGCATTGTTCCCTTCCTGGGCATCCAGGGCTGCCTTCTGCCCTACGGACACAACGACCTCTACCAGCGGCGCAAGGAAGCCGGTGCCTCCAGCGAGTCCCTGGACAGTATGGACAGTGGAGGTTTAGGAGTAGAAGGGATAGGAAGTTCCTCCTCCATGGCTATGGCCACCTCGCGCACCCCTCAGCCCGCCCACAAGCCCTCTGCTCTGGGCCAGTCACGCAGCTCAGAGGACGTGTCAGTGGGACACCCCAAGGCCCGCTTCAAAAAGGGATTCTCTCTGAGGAACATGAGTCTGTGTGTGGTGGACGGGGTGAAGGAGATCTGGCACCGCCGCGCCTCCCCTGAACCAGAGCCTGTCGGAGGGTCCGGAGGGGTCAGACGGGCCAACGGAGGAGGAGGAGGGGAGCATGGGGGGGAGAGATGGTCCCAGAGACTGCGTCTTCCCAGGGGGTCTCAGGGGCACAAGGCTGAGCTGCTGGAGATCCAGAGAGAGGGGGCTCTGCGTTACATGGTAGCTGATGATACTAACTGTATAGGGGTGCCTCAGTGGCAGAAGTGTAGGTTACTGCTGAGGAAGACCAGGAGGGACGAAGGGGGTGACAAGTTCCTGTTGGAGTTCTATGTGCCACCCAAGGTAGAGTTACAGTATATGGACGTGGACACGCACGCACGCACGCACGCACGCACGCACGCACGCACGCACGCACGCACGCACGCACACACACACACACACACACACACACACACACACACACACACACACACACACACACACACACACACACACTCACACTCACACTCACATAAAAACACACATAAAAACACACACACACACACACACACACACACACACATAAAAACACACATAAAAACACACACACACACACACACACACACACACACACACACACACACACACACATGAAACAGTCTGATGTCTATGATCACTGGCTCTGACCTAAAGGTGACAAAATAAGACTGAAGCTGTGCAACTGACTATCTCTGCCTTGATACCAGAGGGCCCTGAGGAGAGATGGGGTCGGGAGGAGGGTGTGGAGGGAGAGGGAGGGAGGGAGGGGGTCGGGAGGAGGGTGTGGAGGGAGAGGGAGGGAGAGGGAGGGAGGGAGGGAGAGATGTGGTCGGGAGGTTGGTGTGGAGGGAGAGGGAGGGAGAGAGGGAGAGATGGGGTCGGGAGGAGGGTGTGGAGGGAGAGGGAGGGAGGGAGGGAGAGATGGGGTCGGGAGGTGTGTGTGGAGGGAGAGGGAGGGAGGGAGAGAGGGAGGTGGTTGTGGAGGGAGAGGGAGGGAGGGAGAGAGGGAGGGAGGGGGACGGGAGGTGGGTGTGGAGGGAGGGAGGGAGAGAGGGAGAGATGGGGTCGGGAGGAGGGTGTGGAGGGAGAGGGAGGGAGGGAGGGAGAGATGGGGTCGGGAGGTGTGTGTGGAGGGAGAGGGAGGGAGGGAGAGAGGGAGGTGGTTGTGGAGGGAGAGGGAGGGAGGGAGAGAGGGAGGTGTGTGTGGAGGGAGAGGGAGGGAGGGAGAGAGGGAGGTGGTTGTGGAGGGAGAGGGAGGGAGGGAGAGAGGGAGAGATGGGGTCGGGAGGAGGGTGTGGAGGGAGAGGGAGGGAGGGAGGGGGTCGGGAGGTGGGTGTGGAAGGAGAGGGAGAGAGGGAGGGAGGGAGGGGGTCGGGAGGAGGGTGTGGAGGGAGAGGGAGGGAGGGAGAGATGGGGTCGGGAGGTGTGTGTGGAGGGAGAGGGAGGGAGGGAGAGAGGGAGGTGGGTGTGGAGGGAGAGGGAGAGAGGGAGGGAGGGGGACGGGAGGTGGGTGTGGAGGGAGGGAGGGAGAGAGGGAGAGATGGGGTCGGGAGGAGGGTGTGGAGGGAGAGGGAGGGAGGGAGGGAGAGATGGGGTCGGGAGGTGTGTGTGGAGGGAGAGGGAGGGAGGGAGAGAGGGAGGTGGTTGTGGAGGGAGAGGGAGGGAGGGAGAGAGGGAGGTGGGTGTGGAGGGAGAGGGAGAGAGGGAGGGAGAGAGGGGGATGGAGGGCTTCCTGAAGGACCTGAGGGATGCATTAGGCAGCTTGGGAGGGAGAGAGGGGGGTGGAGGGCTTCCTGAAGGACCTGAGGGATGCATTAGGCAGCTTGGGAGGGAGAGAGGGGGATGGAGGGCTTCCTAAAGGACCTGAGGGATGCATTAGGCAGCTTGGGAGGGAGAGAGGGGGATGGAGGGCTTCCTGAAGGACCTGAGGGATGCATTAGGCAGCTTGGGAGGGAGAGAGGGGGGTGGAGGGCTTCCTAAAGGACCTGAGGGATGCATTAGGCAGCTTGGGAGGGAGAGAGGGGGGTGGAGGGCTTCCTAAAGGACCTGAGGGATGCATTAGGCAGCTTGGGAGGGAGAGAGGGGGGTGGAGGGCTTCCTAAAGGACCTGAGGGATGCATTAGGCAGCTTGGGAGGGAGAGAGGGGGGTGGAGGGCTTCCTAAAGGACCTGAGGGATGCATTAGGCAGCTTGGGAGGGAGAGAGGGGGGTGGAGGGCTTCCTAAAGGACCTGATGGATGCATTAGGCAGCTTGGGAGGGAGAGAGGGGGGTGGAGGGCTTCCTGCAGGACCTGAAGGATGCATTAGGCAGCTTGGGAGGGAGAGAGGGGGGTGGAGGGCTTCCTAAAGGACCTGAGGGATGCATTAGGCAGCTTGGGAGGGAGAGAGGGGGATGGAGGGCTTCCTGAAGGACCTGAGGGATGCATTAGGCAGCTTGGGAGGGAGAGAGGGGGGTGGAGGGCTTCCTAAATGACCTGAGGGATGCATTAGGCAGCTTGGGAGGGAGAGAGGGGGGTGGAGGGCTTCCTGCAGGACCTGAAGGATGCATTAGGCAGCTTGGGAGGGAGAGAGGGGGATGGAGTGCTTCCTAAAGGACCTGAGGGATGCATTAGGCAGCTTGGGAGGGAGAGAGGGGGGTGGAGGGCTTCCTGAAGGACCTGAGGGATGCATTAGGCAGCTTGGGAGGGAGAGAGGGGGGTGGAGGGCTTCCTAAAGGACCTGAGGGATGCATTAGGCAGCTTGGGAGGGAGAGAGGGGAGTGGAGGGCTTCCTAAAGGACCTGAGGGATGCATTAGGCAGCTTGGGAGGGAGAGAGGGGGGTGGAGGGCTTCCTAAAGGACCTGAGGGATGCATTAGGCAGCTTGGGAGGGAGAGAGGGGGGTGGAGGGCTTCCTAAAGGACCTGAGGGATGCATTAGGCAGCTTGGGAGGGAGAGAGGGGGGTGGAGGGCTTCCTAAAGGACCTGATGGATGCATTAGGCAGCTTGGGAGGGAGAGAGGGGGGTGGAGGGCTTCCTGCAGGACCTGAAGGATGCATTAGGCAGCTTGGGAGGGAGAGAGGGGGGTGGAGGGCTTCCTAAAGGACCTGAGGGATGCATTAGGCAGCTTGGGAGGGAGAGAGGGGGGTGGAGGGCTTCCTGAAGGACCTGAAGGATGCATTAGGCAGCTTGGGAGGGAGAGAGGGGGATGGAGGGCTTCCTGAAGGACCTGAGGGATGCATTAGGCAGCTTGGGAGGGAGAGAGGGGGGTGTAGGGCTTCCTAAAGGACCTGAGGGATGCATTAGGCAGCTTGGGAGGGAGAGAGGGGGGTGGAGGGCTTCCTGAAGGACCTGAAGGATGCATTAGGCAGCTTGGGAGGGAGAGAGGGGGTGGAGGGCTTCCTAAAGGACCTGAGGGATGCATTAGGCAGCTTGGGAGGGAGAGAGGGGGGTGGAGGGCTTCCTAAAGGACCTGATGGATGCATTAGGCAGCTTGGGAGGGAGAGAGGGGGGTGGAGGGCTTCCTGAAGGACCTGAAGGATGCATTAGGCAGCTTGGGAGGGGCTGACTGAGGAAAGCCACCCAGGAACACAGAGAGATATGAGGGGATGTTGCCATATAGAGGGATTTCCATGGCTTTAAGGAGAGAGATATGAGGGGATGTTTCCATATAGAGGGATTTCCATGGCTTTATGAGGAGAGATATGAGGGGATGTTTCCATATAGAGGGATTTCCATGGCTTTAAGGAGAGAGATATGAGGGGATGTTTCCATATAGAGGGATTTCCATGGCTTTATGGAGAGAGGTATGAGGGGATATTTCCATATAGAGGGATTTCCATGGCTTTATGGAGAGAGGTATGAGGGGATGTTTCCATATAGAGGGATTTCCATGGCTTTATGGAGAGAGATATGAGGGGATGTTTCCATATAGAGGGATTTCCATGGCTTTATGGAGAGAGGTATGAGGGGATGTTTCCATATAGAGGGATTTCCATGGCTTTATGGAGAGAGAAATGAGGGGATGTTTCCATATAGAGGGATTTCCATGGCTTTATGGAGAGAGATATGAGGGGATGTTTCCATATAGAGGGATTTCCATGGCTTTATGGAGAGAGATATGAGGGGATGTTTCCATATAGAGGGATTTCCATGGCTTTATGGAGAGAGGTATGAGGGGATGTTTCCATATAGAGGGATTTCCATGGCTTTATGGAGAGAGATATGAGGGGATGTTTCCATATAGAGGGATTTCCATGGCTTTATGGAGAGAGATATGAGGGGATGTTTCCATATAGAGGGATTTCCATGGCTTTATGGAGAGAGATATGAGGGGATGTTTCCATATAGAGGGATTTCCATGGCTTTATGGAGAGAGGTATGAGGGGATGTTGCCATATAGAGTGATTTCCATGGATGATAAATTCTATACGGATAGATTCGATATGACAGCGAGCAGCGGTTCTTCATCCTGGTCCCTGGGGACCCAAAGTGGTGCACATTTTAGTTTTTGCCCCTAGCAACTACACAGCTGATGAGCGATTCAGACCTAGTTCCTAAGGTTCGATGATGAGGTAATTACTCAAATCAGGTGTGTAGTGCTAGGGGCCCCAGTACCAGCATGAAGAGACACCCGACGTAGAGGGATTAGTTATGTATGGATAATATTCTGGTTCGTTTATTATGGATCTGAGGAAATACCTTCGAAAGAGGAAATGAGGATATGGAATATGATGACATGATGGGTTGTTTCTTCTGGAACTTTCTCCAAACGCATTTTTTTTTGCTATTAAGTAGAAGTTGCCGTGCAACAATCCTGAAACTGACTGTCTCTTCTTGTTGTGTTCCCTAAAAGACATGCATGTCTCAACAGACTAATGATCATGTGTTCCCTAAAAGACGTCCGTGTCTCACTCAGAAGTGACTGCTTCACTACAGTTATCAGGGCCTGTTTTATTTGTATAAAAAAAAACATTATTTAACTAGGCAAGTCCGTTAAGAACAAATTCTCATTTACAATGACGACCTACCGGGGAACAGTGGGTTAACTGCCTTGTTCAGGGGCAGAACCACAGATGATTTTTTACCTTGTCAGCTCAGGGATTCGATCTAGCAACATTTCAGTTACTGGCCCAACACTCTAACCACTAGGCTACCTGCCACCCCTCTAACCACTAGGCTACCTGCCGCCCCTCTAACCACTAGGCTACCTGCCACCCTTCTAACCACTAGGCTACCTGCCACCCCTCTAACCACAAGGCTACCTGCCACCCCTCTAACCACTAGGCTACCTGCCGCCCCTCTAACCACTAGGCTACCTGCCGCCCCTCTAACCACTAGGCTACCTGCCGCCCCTCTAACCACTAGGCTACCTGCCGCCCCTCTAACCACTAGGCTACCTGCCGCCCCTCTAACCACTAGGCTACCTGCCGCCCCTCTAACCACTAGGCTACCTGCCGCCCCTCTAACCACTAGGCTACCTGCCGCCCCTCTAACCACTAGGCTACCTGCCGCCCCTCTAACCACTAGGCTACCTGCCGCCCTTCTAACCACTAGGCTACCTGCCGCCCCTCTAACCACTAGGCTACCTGCCGCCCCTCTAACCACTAGGCTACCTGTCGCCCCTCTAACCACTAGGCTACCTGCCGCCCCTCTAACCACTAGGCTACCTGCCGCCCCTCTAACCACTAGGCTACCTGCCGCCCCTCTAACCACTAGGCTACCTGCCGCCCCTCTAACCACTAGGCTACCTGCCGCCCCTCTAACCACTAGGCTACCTGCCGCCCCTCTAACCACTAGGCTACCTGCCGCCCCTCTAACCACTAGGCTACCTGCCGCCCCTCTAACCACTAGGCTACCTGCCGCCCCTCTAACCACTAGGCTACCTGCCGCCCCTCTAACCACTAGGCTACCTGCCGCCCCTCTAACCACTAGGCTACCTGCCGCCCCTCTAACCACTAGGCTACCTGCCGCCCCTCTAACCACTAGGCTACCTGCCGCCCCTCTAACCACTAGGCTACCTGCCGTCCCTCTAACCACTAGGCTACCTGCCGCCCCTCTAACCACTAGGCTACCTGCCTCCCCTCTAACCACTAGGCTACCTGCCATCCCTCTAACCACTAGGCTACCTGCCGCCACTCTAACCACTAGGCTACCTGCCGCCACTCTAACCACTAGGCTACCTGCCGCCCCTCTAACCACTAGGCTACCTGCCGCCCCTCTAACCACTAGGCTACCTGCCTCCCCTCTAACCACTAGGCTACCTGCCTCCCCTCTAACCACTAGGTTACCTGCCGCCCCTCTAACCACTAGGCTACCTGCCGCGCCTCTAACCACTAGGCTACCTGCCGCCCCTCTAACCACTAGGACAGATCCTAGATCAAAATGAATGATATTTTGTATGGACAGATCCTAGATCAGAATGAATGATATTTTGTATGGACAGATCCTAGATCAGAATGAATTTTATTTTGTTTGGACAGATCCTAGATCAGAATGAATGATATTTTGTATGGACAGATCCTAGATCAAAATTAATTATATTTTGTATGGACAGATCCTAGATCAGAATGAATGATATTTTGTTTGGACAGATCCTAGATCAGAATGAATTTTATTTTGTTTGGACAGATCCTAGATCAGAATGAATGATATTTTGTTTGGACAGATCCTAGATCAAAATTAATTATATTTTGTATGGACAGATCCTAGATCAGAATGAATGATATTTTGTATGGACAGATCCTAGATCAGAATGAATTATATTTTGTATGGACAGATCCTAGATCAGAATGAATGATATTTTGTTTGGACAGATCTTAGATCAAATTGAATGATATTTTGTTTGGACAGATCCTAGATCAGAATGAATGATATCTTGTTTGGACAGATCCTAGATCAGAATGAATGATATTTTGTTTGGACAGATCCTAGATCAGAATGAATGATATTTTGTTTGGACAGATCCTAGATCAGAATGAATGATATTTTGTTTGGACAGATCCTAGATCAGCACTTCTACAATGAGAGGATACGAGGTCCAGGTTCTCACAAAGCCAAAGTTCTGTGAGAGTCAACAGTGTCCGTGAGAATGTCTGAGTCATAAAGTCTCACTTCTGCCTGGCCTGGGCTTGTCCGGATACCCTGCCTCTGCTTCATGCCTCGTCAGCACACCATCAGGCAGGCAGGCAGGCAGGCAGGCAGGCAGGCAGGCTATGGGAGAGAACACACAATACTCTGTTATACAGTACACTGGTTCAGCAGGCGTGTCTCATAACAAGGCTAAAGGGGCATAGCCGAACAGAGGACCAATACCTGCAGTCAAAATGCTTCCTTCTCTCCTCTTTGAAGATGCTGACTTATTCCATAGAGGGTGAGCTAAGTCTCCTCCATAGTACTTTTATCAATCCAGTCATGTCAGATGAAATTAGTGAAACCATTTTTTCAAGTACAGGGTCTTCTTGACTGTTGCCAAGGATGTGATCCCAGTGGGGCAAGAGGAACAGGAAATATCCCTTTCCCCTTCCCCCAGAGATGAGCTGAGTGGAGTGGAGGACTCAGGACAGCCAGTCAGTCATACAGGGAGATGAGATGAGTGGAGGACTCAGGACAGCTAGTCAGTCATACAGGGAGATGAGGACTCAGGACAGCCAGTCAGTCATACAGGGAGATGAGCTGAGGGGAGGACTCAGGACAGCTAGTCAGTCATACAGGGAGATGAGCTGAGGGGAGGACTCAGGACAGCTAGTCAGTCATACAGGGAGATGAGCTGAGTGGAGGACTCAGGACAGCTAGTCAGTCATACAGGGAGATGAGCTGAGGGGAGGACTCAGGACAGCTAGTCAGTCATACAGGGAGATGAGCTGAGTGGAGGACTCAGGACAGCTAGTCAGTCATACAGGGAGATGAGCTGAGGGGAGGACTCAGGACAGCCAGTCAGTCATACAGGGAGATGAGGACTCAGGACAGCTAGTCAGTCATACAGGGAGATGAGCTGAGGGGAGGACTCAGGACAGCTAGTCAGTCATACAGGGAGATGAGCTGAGGGGAGGACTCAGGACAGCCAGTGAGTCATACAGGGAGATGAGCTGAGGGGAGGACTCAGGACAGCTAGTCAGTCATACAGGGAGATGAATACTCAGGACAGCTAGTCAGTCATACAGGGAGATGAGGACTCAGGACAGCTAGTCAGTCATACAGGGAGATGAGGACTCAAGACAGCTAGTGAGTCATACAGGGAGATGAGCTGAGTGGAGGACTCAGAACAGCTAGTCAGTCATACAGGGAGATGAGCTGAGGGGAGGACTCAGGACAGCTAGTCAGTCATACAGGGAGATGAGGACTCAGGACAGCTAGTCAGTCATACAGGGAGATGAGGACTCAGGACAGCTAGTCAGTCATACAGGGAGATGAGATGAGTGGAGGACTCAGGACAGCTAGTCAGTCATACAGGGAGATGAGGACTCAGGACAGCTAGTCAGTCATACAGGGAGATGAGCTGAGTGGAGGACTCAGGACAGCTAGTCAGTTATACAGGGGGATGAGGACTCAGGACAGCTAGTCCGTCATACAGGGAGATGAGATGAGTGGAGGACTCAGGACAGCTAGTCAGTCATACAGGGAGATGAGGACTCAGGACAGCTAGTCAGTCATACAGGGAGATGAGATGAGTGGAGGACTCAGGACAGCCAGTCAGTAATACAGGGGGATGAGGACTCAGGACAGCTAGTCAGTCATACAGGGAGATGAGCTGAGTGGAGGACTCAGGACAGCCAGTCAGTCATACAGGGGGATGAGCTGAGGGGAGGACTCAGGACAGCTAGTCAGTCATACAGGGAGATGAGGACTCAGGACAGCCAGTCAGTCATACAGGGGGATGAGCTGAGGGGAGGACCCAGTCAGATCAACTGATAAAACTCTACGACAATACACACACACACACACACGCACACACATATACACACACACACACACACACACACACACACACACACACACACACACAGACACAGACACACACACACACAGACACAGACACAGACACAGACACACGCACAGACACACGCACAGACACACGCACAGACACACGCACAGACACAGACACAGACACAGACACAGACACACGCACACGCACAGACACAGACACACACACAGAGCACTTTTTAATTGAAATGTTAAGGATTGAGATCTGTGTGTGTGTGTGTGTGTGTGTGTGTGCGTGTGTGTCCGACAGTCGTCAAAGCCCAAGGTGAGCATCCCTCTGTCTGCCATCGTGGAGGTGAGGACCACCATGCCCCTGGAGATGCCTGACAAAGACAATACCTTCGTCCTGAAGGTAAGGGTAAGAAATCATAACACAACCCTGTCTTCTCTCTGTTCTGTTCTCTCACAACATTACCCTGTCTTCTCTCTGTTCTCTCACAACATTACCCTGTCTTCTCCCTGTTCTCTCACAACACTACCCTGTCTTCTCTCTGTTCTCTCACAACATTACCCTGTCTTCTCTCTGTTCTCTCACAACATTACCCTGTCTTCTCTCTGTTCTCTCACAACATTACCATGTCTTCTCCCTGTTCTCTCACAACACTATCCTGTCTTCTCTCTGTTCTCTCACAACACTACCCTGTCTTCTCCCTGTTCTCTCACAACATTACCCTGTCTTCTCCCTGTTCTCCCACAACATTACCCTGTCTTCTCCCTGTTCTCTCACAACATTTCCCTGTCTTCTCTCTGTTCTCTCACAACATTACCCTGTCTTCTCTCTGTTCTCTCACAACATTACCCTGTCTTCTCTCTGTTCTCTCACAACATTACCCTGTCTTCTCTCTGTTCTGTTCTCTCACAACATTACCCTGTCTTCTCTCTGTTCTACCTCTCACAACATTACCCTGTCTTCTCTCTGTTCTACCTCTCACAACATTACCCTGTCTTCTCTCTGTTCTGTTCTCTCACAACATTACCCTGTCTTCTCCCTGTTCTCTCACAACATTACCCTGTCTTCTCCCTGTTCTCTCACAACATTACCCTGTCTTCTCCCTGTTCTCTCACAACATTACCCTGTCTTCTCTCTGTTCTCTCTCACAACATTACCCTGTCTTCTCCCTGTTCTCTCACAACATTACCCTGTCTTCTCCCTGTTCTCTCGCAACATTACCCTGTCTTCTCTCTGTTCTCTCACAACATTACCCTGTCTTCTCTCTGTTCTCTCACAACATTACCCTGCCTTCTCCCTGTTCTCTCACAACATTACCCTGTCTTCTCTCTGTTCTCTCACAACATTACCCTGCCTTCTCCCTGTTCTCTCACAACATTACCCTGTCTTCTCTCTGTTCTCTCTCACAACATTACCCTGTCCTCTCCCTGTTCTCTCACAACATCACCCTGTCTTCTCTCTGTTCTCTCTCACAACACTACCCTGTCTTCTCCCTGTTCTCTCACAACATTACCCTGTCTTCTCCCTGTTCTCTCACAACATTACCCTGTCTTCTCCCTGTTCTCTCACAACACTACCCTGTCTTCTCCCTGTTCTCTCACAACATTATCCTGTCTTCTCTCTGTTCTCTCACAACATTACCCCGTCTTCTCCCTGTTCTACCTCTCACAACACAACCCTGTCTTCTCTCTGTTCTCTCACAACATTACCCCGTCTTCTCCCTGTTCTACCTCTCACAACACAACCCTGTCTTCTCCCTGTTCTCTCACAACATTACCCTGTCTTCTCTCTGTTCTCTCACAACATTACCCTGCCTTCTCCCTGTTCTCTCACAACATTACCCTGTCTTCTCGCTGTTCTCTCTCACAACATTACCCTGTCTTCTCTCTGTTCTCTCTCACAACATTACCCTGTCTTCTCCCTGTTCTCTCACAACATTACCCTGTCTTCTCTCTGTTCTCTCTCACAACATTACCCTGTCTTCTCTCTGTTCTCTCTCACAACACTACCCTGTCTTCTCCCTGTTCTCTCACAACATTACCCTGTCTTCTCTCTGTTCTCTCACAACATTACCCTCTCTTCTCTCTGTTCTCTCACAACATTACCCTGTCTTCTCTCTGTTCTACCTCTCACAACATTACCCTGTCTTCTCCCTGTTCTCTCACAACACTACCCTGTCTTCTCTCTGTTCTCTCACAACATTACCCCATCTTCTCTCTGTTCTCTCACAACATTACCCTGTCTTCTCCCTGTTCTCTCACAACACTACCCTGTCTTCTCCCTGTTCTCTCACAACATTACCCTGTCTTCTCTCTGTTCTACCTCTCACAACATTACCCTGTCTTCTCCTTGTTCTCTCACAACACTACCCTGTCTTCTCTCTGTTCTCTCACAACATTACCCTGTCTTCTCCCTGTTCTCTCACAACATTACCCTGTCTTCTCCCTGTTCTCTCACAACACTACCCTGTCTTCTCCCTGTTCTCTCTCACAACATTACCCTGTCTTCTCCCTGTTCTCTCACAACACTACCCTGTCTTCTCCCTGTTCTCTCACAACATTACCCCGTCTTCTCTCTGTTCTCTCACAACATTACCCTGTCTTCTCCCTGTTCTCTCACAACACTACCCTGTCTTCTCCCTGTTCTCTCACAACATTACCCTGTCTTCTCTCTGTTCTCTCTCACAACATTACCCTGTCCTCTCCCTGTTCTCTCACAACATTACCCTGTCTTCTCTCTGTTCTCTCTCACAACACTACCCTGTCTTCTCCCTGTTCTCTCACAACATTACCCTGTCTTCTCTCTGTTCTCTCACAACATTACCCTGCCTTCTCCCTGTTCTCTCACAACATTACCCTGTCTTCTCTCTGTTCTCTCTCACAACATTACCCTGTCTTCTCCCTGTTCTCTCACAACATTACCCTGTCTTCTCTCTGTTCTCTCTCACAACACTACCCTGTCTTCTCCCTGTTCTCTCACAACATTACCCTGTCTTCTACCTGTTCTCTCACAACATTACCCCGTCTTCTCCCTGTTCTACCTCTCACAACACAACCCTGTCTTCTCTCTGTTCTCTCACAACATTACCCCGTCTTCTCCCTGTTCAACCTCTCACAACACAACCCTGTCTTCTCCCTGTTCTCTCACAACATTACCCTGTCTTCTCTCTGTTCTCTCACAACATTACCCTGCCTTCTCCCTGTTCTCTCACAACATTACCCTGTCTTCTCTCTGTTCTCTCTCACAACATTACCCTGTCTTCTCCCTGTTCTCTCACAACATTACCCTGTCTTCTCTCTGTTCTCTCTCACAACACTACCCTGTCTTCTCCCTGTTGTCTCACAACATTACCCTGTCTTCTCTCTGTTCTCTCACAACATTACCCCGTCTTCTCCCTGTTCTACCTCTCACAACACAACCCTGTCTTCTCCCTGTTCTCTCACAACATTACCCTGTCTTCTCTCTGTTCTCTCACAACATTACCCTGTCTTCTCTCTGTTCTCTCACAACATTACCCTGTCTTCTCTCTGTTCTACCTCTCACAACATTACCCTGTCTTCTCCCTGTTCTCTCACAACACTACCCTGTCTTCTCTCTGTTCTCTCTCACAACATTACCCCGTCTTCTCTCTGTTCTCTCACAACATTACCCTGTCTTCTCCCTGTTCTCTCACAACATTACCCTGTCTTCTCTCTGTTCTCTCTCACAACACTACCCTGTCTTCTCCCTGTTCTCTCACAACATTACCCTGTCTTCTCTCTGTTCTACCTCTCACAACATTACCCTGTCTTCTCCCTGTTCTCTCACAACACTACCCTGTCTTCTCTCTGTTCTCTCACAACATTACCCTGTCTTCTCCCTGTTCTCTCACAACATTACCCTGTCTTCTCCCTGTTCTCTCACAACACTACCCTGTCTTCTCCCTGTTCTCTCACAACATTACCCCGTCTTCTCTCTGTTCTCTCACAACATTACCCTGTCTTCTCCCTGTTCTCTCACAACATTACCCTGTCTTCTCTCTGTTCTCTCACAACATTACCCTGTCTTCTCTCTGTTCTACCTCTCACAACATTACCCTGTCTTCTCTCTGTTCTCTCTCACAACATTACCCTGTCCTCTCCCTGTTCTCTCACAACATTACCCTGTCTTCTCTCTGTTCTCTCACAACATTACCCTGTCTTCTCTCTGTTCTCTCACAACATTACCCTGTCTTCTCTCTGTTCTACCTCTCACAACATTACCCTGTCTTCTCCCTGTTCTCTCACAACACTACCCTGTCTTCTCTCTGTTCTCTCACAACATTACCCCGTCTTCTCTCTGTTCTCTCACAACATTACCCTGTCTTCTCTCTGTTCTACCTCTCACAACATTACCCTGTCTTCTCCCTGTTCTCTCACAACATTACCCTGCCTTCTCCCTGTTCTCTCACAACATTACCCTGTCTTCTCTCTGTTCTCTCACAACATTACCCTGTCTTCTCCCTGTTCTCTCACAACATTACCCTGTCTTCTCCCTGTTCTCTCACAACACTACCCTGTCTTCTCCCTGTTCTCTCACAACATTACCCCGTCTTCTCTCTGTTCTCTCACAACATTACCCTGTCTTCTCCCTGTTCTCTCACAACACTACCCTGTCTTCTCCCTGTTCTCTCACAACATTACCCCGTCTTCTCTCTGTTCTCTCACAACATTACCCTGTCTTCTCTCTGTTCTCTCACAACATTACCTTATAAACACGACTGCCTGACCCGACAAACCAAACTAACTACCTGCTTCTCTTTCTTGCAGTGTTTTTCAGAAGTCTCTCTGTCTCTCCTCTGGACTCACACACAGTAACCGTTCTGTTCTGTGGTGTGTTTTCTCTCCCCAGGTGGACAATGGTGGTGAATATATCCTGGAGACCATCGACTCGCTGCAGAAAACCTCCTGGGTCGCTGACATCCAGGACTGCATGGACCCTGGGTAAATGGAGGGATAAATATTTACTGTTCACTGAGGAGGAAGGGAGAGAGGGAGGGAACAGCACACAGTCATTAATCACTCTGTAAGAGAGTTTTTGACAGATCCCTCTCGCACACTATTTCACGCTGAGTTTTTCCTGGTACACTGAGTTTGTCTGTTCAGTCACGGCGTGGTTTTGGACGGTCATAAACAGAAATACATTTTGTGTGTGTGTGTGTGTACGTTTACCTGTATATGTTGTGTGTGTGTGTGTGTGTGTGTATGTGTGTGTGTGTGTGTGTGTGTGTGTGTGTGTGTGTGTGTGTGTGTGTGTGTGTGTGTGTGTGTGTGTGTGTGTGGCACAGGGACAGTGGAGATGACATTGAGCTGGAGTCATGTCCCCACGGCCAGGCATCTAAAGAGTTCTCCATGGTGGTATCCTGCAGCTGTGAGCTTCTGTCAGAGGGTGAGACAGACACGGACACACACACACACACACGGACAAGGATACACACACACGGACACACACAGAGACACGGACACACACACACACGGACAAGGATACACACACACGGACACGGACACACGGACAAGGATACACACACACACGGACAAGGATACACACACACGGACACGGACACACGGACAAGGATACACACACACGGACACACACAGAGACACGGACACACACACACACACACACACACACACACACACACACACGGATACACACACACGGACACACACAGAGACACGGACACACACACACACACACACGGACAAGGATACACACACACGGACACACACACACACACAGAGACACGGACACACACACACACACACACACACACACACACACACACACACACACACACACACACACACGGATACACACACACGGACACGGACACACATACACACACACACACACACAGAGACACACGGACACACACACACCCAGACACACGGACACACACACACACACACACACACACACACACACACACAGACAGACAGACAGACAGACAGACAGACAGACAGACAGACAGACAGACAGACAGACAGACAGACAGACAGACAGACAGACAGACAGACAGACAGACAGACAGACAGACAGACAGACAGACAGACAGACAGACAGACAGACAGACAGACAGACAGACAGACAGACAGACAGACAGACACACACACACACATTGCGTTAGGAGAGGAAATGGATTTGCTGTAGATCTGGCTGCTGTATGTATCTTATGTTGTGGTGTTTGTGTTCAGGTGTCCATCGTGTCGCTGACAAATCCTGTGGCTCAGCAGCAGCAGAACTGTATAGCGCCCCCTCTGTCCGCTGCAGAGAACTACCCTTCACCCAGCACCCTTCCCATGTTCCCCTGGAGAACTTCCTCCAGTCCCCAGAGGCCCAGGAGAAAAGCCCCACCACAGGTAAGAGGAACTGTAGCTCGGCTGGTAGAGAGTGCTTGCAATGCCATGATAGTGTGTTCGATTCCCGGGTCCGCCTGTACATAAACTGTCGTTTTGGATAAAACCAGGGGTGAATGTAAATAAATAGTAGGTGATACGCCGTACCTGTAAAAATTATTATCACAATTATTAAAACAAAATGTCAAGGAAAACTGTCGGCCATTACACCTTATCGTTATCGCTTGTCAGAGGAGTGACACGCGCGAACGAATGGACTTGTCAACGAGTGGTATTGTATAGAAGTTTGGCCAGGGCAGAGATGAGTGGCCAACATCGAGACACGGTCAGACTGCAGTGGACACATTCAATCTGGACTAATGACAATCGCTGTCATTACACCAGGGGTATCAACATTCCACCAGGGGTATCAACATTCCACCAGGGGTATCAACATTCCACCAGGGGTATCAACATTCCACCAGGGGTATCGACATTCCACCAGGGGTATCAACATTCCACCAGGGGTATCAACATTCCACCAGGGGTATCAACATTCCACCAGGGTTATCAACATTCCACCAGGGGTATCAACATTCCACCAGGGGTATCAACATTCCACCAGGGGTATCAACATTCCACCAGGGGTATCAACATTCCACCAGGGGTATCAACATTCCACCAGGGGTATCAACATTCCACCAGGGGTATCAACATTCCACCAGGGGTATCAACATTCCACCAGGGGTATCAACATTCCACCAGGGGTATCAACATTCCACCAGGGGTATCAACATTCCACCAGGGGTATCAACATTCCACCGGGGGTATCAACATTCCACCGGGGGTATCAACATTCCACCGGGGGTATCAACATTCCACCGGGGGTATCAACATTCCACCAGGGGTATCAACATTCCACCAGGGGTATCAACATTCCACCAGGGGTATCAACATTCCACCGGGGGTATCAACATTCCACCGGGGGTATCAACATTCCACCAGGGGTATCAACATTCCACCGGGGTATCAACATACTACCGGGGTATCAACATTCCACCAGGGGTATCAACATTCCACCAGGGGTATCAACATTCCACCAGGGGTATCAACATTCCACCAGGGGTATCAACATTCCACCAGGGGTATCAACATTCCACCAGGGGTATCGACATTCCACCAGGGGTATCAACATTCCACCGGGGGTATCAACATTCCACCGGGGGTATCAACATTCCACCGGGGGTATCAACATTCCACCGGGGGTATCAACATTCCACCGGGGGTATCAACATTCTACCGGGGGTATCAACATTCCACCAGGGGTATCAACATTCCACCAGGGGTATCAACATTCCACCAGGGGTATCAACATTCCACCAGGGGTATCAACATTCCACCAGGGGTATCAACATTCCACCAGGGGGTATCAACATTCCACCGGGGGTATCAACATTCCACCAGGGGGTATCAACATTCCACCAGGGGTATCAACATTCCACCAGGGGGTATCAACATTCCACCAGGGGTATCAACATTCCACCAGGGGTATCAACATTCCACCAGGGGTATCAACATTCCACCGGGGGTATCAACATTCCACCAGGGGTATCAACATTCCACCAGGGGTATCAACATTCCACCAGGGGTATCAACATTCCACGGAGGGCCGAGTGTCTGAGGGTTTTTTGGTTTTTCCTTTTCAATTAAGACCTAGACAACCAGGTGAGGAGAGTTCCTTACTGAGACCTAGACAACCAGGTGAGGGGAGTTCCTTACTGAGACCTAGACAACCAGGTGAGGGGAGTTCCTTACTGAGACCTAGACAACCAGGTGAGGAGAGTTCCTTACTGAGACCTAGACAACCAGGTGAGGAGAGTTCCTTACTGAGACCTAGACAACCAGGTGAGGAGAGTGCCTTACTGAGACCTAGACAACCAGGTGAGGGGAGTTCCTTACTGAGACCTAGACAACCAGGTGAGGGGAGTTCCTTACTGAGAACTAGACAACCAGGTGAGGGGAGTTCCTTACTGAGACCTAGACAACCAGGTGAGGGGAGTTCCTTACTGAGACCTAGACAACCAGGTGAGGAGAGTTCCTTACTGAGACCTAGACAACCAGGTGAGGAGAGTTCCTTACTGAGACCTAGACAACCAGGTGAGGGGAGTTCCTTACTGAGACCTAGACAACCAGGTGAGGGGAGTTCCTTACTGAGACCTAGACAACCAGGTGAGGAGAGTTCCTTACTGAGACCTAGACAACCAGGTGAGGGGAGTTCTTTACTAATTAGTAACCTTAATTCATCAATCGAGAACAAGGGAGGAGTGAAAACCAGCCGACACTCGGCCCGTCGTTGAATCAGTTGGACACTTCTTGTGTTCATGTGTAACAGAAGTCTCTTCCTGTTTGGAGGCATGTGTTACGAGTGCATGAACGTGCGCTGATAACCTCGTAAAGGAGACCTTTTGAAGTGATTGTTTGACAATCACATGAAAACATCATGACTGGTTGTGTTTATGACACAATAAAAGGTTTACGAGTTTTCAAAGTTAAATGACAAAAAATCTTTACGACTAGGCCCACTGAACTCCTATGTGTATTTCTATGATGAGAGTCATGTGGGTGGTCCTGTACCGGGAAGAAATTAATTCTACTTTTACCCCTGGATAAAAGTGTCTGCTTAAGTTGCAAAGAAAAAGCCATATCTCAGACTGGCCAATAAAAAAAGAAGAAGATTACAATGGGCAAAAGAACACAGACACTTGACAAAGAGGAACTCTGCCTAGAAGCCCAGAATCCCGGAGTCGCCTCTTCACTGTTGACGTTGAGACTGGTGTTTTGTGGGTACTATTTCATGAAGCTGCCAGTTGAGGACTTGTGAGGCGTCTGTTTCTCAAACAAGACACTCTAATGTACTTGTCCTCTTGCTCAGTTGTGCACCGGGGCCTCCCACTCCTCTTTCTATTCTGGTTAGAGCCAGTTTGCGCTGTTCTGTGAAGGGAGTAATATACAGCGTTGTACGAGATCTTCAGTTTCTTGCATGGAATAGCCTTCATTTCTCAGAACAAGAATAGACTGACGAGTTACAGAAGAAAGGTCTTTGTTTCTGGCCATTTTGAGCCTGTAATCGAACCCACAAACATAATTGCAAAAGGCTTTTCTAATGATCAATTAGCCTTTTAAAATGATAAACTTGGATTAGCTAACACAACGTGCCATTGGAACACAGGAGTGATGGTTGCTGATAATGGGCCTCTGTACGCCTATGTAGATATTCCATTAAAATCAGCCATTTCCAGCTACAATAGTCATTTACATCATTAACAATGTCAACACTGTATTTCTGATCAATTTGATGTTATTTTAATGGACAAAAAAATAGATTTTCTTTCAAAAACAAGGACATTTCTAAGTGACCCCAATCTTTTGAACGGTAGTCAAATCATTATTATATATTAACACACACATATATATATAGTTTGAAGAAGTCAGAGGGGGTGTGGTCCATCTTTACCATGTGATCTCGCTTCTTTTTCTCCTCCTATCAGATGAGGGAGCGACCGAGGCGGAGGCTGACCCCAGCCTGGCAACCTACCCATGGTTCCACGGGACGTTGTCACGCGTACGGGCGGCCCAGCTGGTGCTGGCGGGCGGCGCTAGGAGCCACGGGCTGTTTGTGATTCGCCAAAGCGAGACGCGGCCGGGGGAGTACGTCCTCACCTTTAATTTCCAGGGAAAAGCTAAGGTGAGCCAATCACATGCAGGGCAACGCCAAGGTCGGCCAATCACTGGCGGCCTATCTCTTCTTCCTCCCCTTCATGAAACAGACAGACAGGTATGTTCACATGCCCTCTGGTGCTATTGAGACATGAAACAGACAGACAGGTATGTTCCCATGCCCTCTGGTGCTATTGAGACATGAAACAGACAGACAGGTATGTTCCCATGCCCTCTGGTGCGATTGAGACATGAAACAGACAGACAGGTATGTTCACATGCCCTCTGGGGCTATTGAGACATGAAACAGACAGACAGGTATGTTCCCATGCCCTCTGGTGCTATTGAGACATGAAACAGACAGACAGGTATGTTCCCATGCCCTCTGGTGCTATTGAGACATGAAACAGACAGACAGGTATGTTCCCATGCCCTCTGGTGCTATTGAGACATGAAACAGACAGACAGGTATGTTCCCATGCCCTCTGGTGCTATTGAGACATGAAACAGACAGACAGGTATGTTCCCATGCCCTCTGGGTATCAGTCTCAGGAAGTCAGGGCTCTTCTCCTTCGGCATCAGTCTCAGGAAGTCAGGGCTCTTCTCCTTCGGCATCAGTCTCAGGAAGTCAGGGCTCTTCTCTTCCGGTGTCAGTCTCAGGAAGTCAGGGCTCTTCTCCTCCGGTATCAGTCTCAGGAAGTCAGGGCTCTTCTCCGTCGGTGTCAGTCTCAGGAAGTCAGGGCTCTTCTCCTTCGGTATCAGTCTCAGGAAGTCAGGGCTCTTCTCTTCCGGTGTCAGTCTCAGGAAGTCAGGGCTCTTCTCCTCCGGTATCAGTCTCAGGAAGTCAGGGCTCTTCTCCGTCGGTGTCAGTCTCAGGAAGTCAGGGCTCTTCTCCTTCGGTATCAGTCTCAGGAAGTCAGGGCTCTTCTCTTCTCCTCCGGTATCAGTCTCAGGAAGGCAGGGCTCTTCTCCTTCGGTATCAATCTCAGGAAGTCAGGGCTCTTCTCTTCTGGTATCAGTCTCAGGAAGTCAGGGCTCTTCTCTTCTGGTATCAGTCTCAGGAAGTCAGGGCTCTTCTCTTCTCCTCCGGTATCAGTCTCAGGAAGTCAGGGCTCTTTTCCTTCGGCATCAGTCTCAGGAAGTCAGGGCTCTTCTCTTCTCCTCCGGTATCAGTCTCAGGAAGTCAGGGCTCTTCTCCTTCGGCATCAGTCTCAGGAAGTCAGGGCTCTTCTCTTCTCCTCCGGTATCAGTCTCAGGAAGGCAGGGCTCTTCTCCTCCGGTATCAGTCTCAGGAAGTCAGGGCTCTTCTCTTCTGGTATCAGTCTCAGGAAGTCAGGGCTCTTCTCTTCTGGTATCAGTCTCAGGAAGTCAGGGCTCTTCTCTTCTCCTCCGGTATCAGTCTCAGGAAGTCAGGGCTCTTCTCCTTCGGCATCAGTCTCAGGAAGTCAGGGCTCTTCTCTTCTCCTCCGGTATCAGTCTCAGGAAGTCAGGGCTCTTCTCCTTCGGCATCAGTCTCAGGAAGTCAGGGCTCTTCTCCTTCGGCATCAGTCTCAGGAAGTCAGGGCTCTTCTCCTTCGGCATCAGTCTCAGGAAGTCAGGGCTCTTCTCCTTCGGCATCAGTCTCAGGAAGTCAGGGCTCTTCTCCTTCGGCATCAGTCTCAGGAAGTCAGGGCTCTTCTCCTTCGGCATCAGTCTCAGGAAGTCAGGGCTCTTCTCTTCCAGTATCAGTCTCAGGAAGTCAGGGCTCTTCTCCTTCGGCATCAGTCTCAGGAAGTCAGGGCTCTTCTCTTCCGGTATCAGTCTCAGGAAGTCAGGGCTCTTCTCTTCTCCTCCAGTGTGCGTCTTGGCATTCTGTGACTCTCCTCCAACAGTTCAGCATGATGTCCTGCTTGGATTTGTTTTCTAATTCTTTGTGGGTCTGTGTAATCTGAGGGCAATATGTGTCTCTAATATGGTCATACATTTGGCAGGAGGTTAGGAAGTGCAGCTCAGTTTCCACCTCATTTTGTGGGCAGTGTGCACATAGCCTGTCTTCTCTTGAGAGTCAGGTCTGCCTACGGCGGCCTCTCTCTGAGTCTGTACATAGTCAAAGCTTTCCTTAAGTTTGGGTCAGTCACAGTGGTCTCTTTCTCTCTTTTTCTGTCTCCCCCCTCTATTTCTCTCTCTCTCTGTCTCTTTCAATCTCTCTCAATGTACAGTGTTAGAAGTTAAACTTTATACTGAGTATACAAAACATTAAGAACACCTGCTCTTTCCATGACAGACTGACCAGGTGAATCCAGGTGAAGCTATGATCCCTTATTGATGTCACTTGTTAAATCCACCTCAAATCAGTATAGATGAAGGGAAGGAGACAGGATAAAGAAGGATTTTTAAGCATTGAGACAATTGAGACATGGATTGTGTATGTGTGCCATTCAGAGAGGGAATGGGCAAGACAACATATGTAAGCGTCTTTGAACAGGGTATGGTAGTACCGGTGTACCGTTTGACTGTGTATCTGTGTGTGACTGTTTCCCGTGTGTATCAAGAATGGTCCACCACCCAAAGGACATCGAGCCAACTAGACACAACTGTGGGGAAGCATTGGAGTCAACATGGACCAGCATCCCTGTGGAACGCTTGACACCATGTAGAGTTCATGACCTGACGAATTGAGGCTGTTCTGAGGGCAAAAGGGGGTGGTGCAACTCAATGTTAGGAAGGTGTTCCTAATGTTTGATATCTCCCTCCCCCTTCTCTCTCTCCCTCCCTCCCTCCCTCCCTCCCTCCCTCCCTCCCTCCCTCCCTCCCTCCCTCCCTCCTCCTTCTCTCTCCCTCCCTCCCTCTCTCCCCCTCCCTCCCTCCCTCCTCCTTCTCTCCCCCTCCCTCCCTCCCTCCCTCCTCCTTCTCTCCCCCTCCCTCCCTCCCCCTCCCTCCCTCCCTCCTTCTCTCCCCCTCCCTCCCTCCCTCCCTCCCTCCCTCCTCCTTCTCTCCCCCTCCCTCCCTCCCTCCTCCTTCTCTCCCCCTCCCTCCCTCCCTCCCTCCTCCTTCTCTCCCTCCCTCCTCCTTCTCTCCCCCTCCCTCCCTCCTCCTTCTCTCCCTCCCTCCCCCTTCTCTCCCCCTCCCTCCCTCCTCCTTCTCTCCCCCCTCTCTCTCTCTCCTCTCTCTTCCCTCCAGCATCTGCGTCTGTCGGTGAATGGTAAGGGCCAGTGTCATGTTCATCATCTGTGGTTCCACACCGTGTCAGATATGCTCAGGCACTTCCATGCCCACCCCATCCCTCTGGAGTCAGGGGGCTCCGCTGACATCACACTGCGTTCCTACGTACAAGTACAGGGCACCCCCACAGGTACGCCCAAACCACACACACACCCCCACAGGTACGCCCAAACCACACACACACACCCCCACAGGTACGCCCAAACCACACACACACCCCCACAGGTACGCCCAAACCACACACACACCCCCACAGGTACACCCAAACCACACACACACACACACACACACAGGTACGCCCAAACCACACACACACACACACACACACAGGTACGCCCAAACCACACACACACACACACACACAGGTACGCCCAAACCACACACACACCCCCACAGGTACGCCCAAACCACACACACACACCCCCACAGGTACGCACAAACCACACACACACCCCCACAGGTACGCCCAAACCACACACACACACCCCCACAGGTACGCCCAAACCACACACACACCCCCACAGGTACGCCCAAACCACACACACACCCCCACAGGTACACCCAAACCACACACACACACACACACACACACACACACACACACACACACACACACACACACAGGTACGCCCAAACCACACACACACACACACACACACAGGTACGCCCAAACCACACACACACACACACACACACACAGGTACGCCCAAACCACACACACACCCCCACAGGTACGCCCAAACCACACACACACACCCCCACAGGTACGCACAAACCACACACACACACACATACACACACACACACACACACCCACACACACACACACACACACACACACACACACACACACACACACACACACACACACACACACACACACACACACACACACACACACACACACACCCACCCACAGGTACGCCCAAACCACACACACACCTAAACATGAATGTGCACAGCATAGGTTTACATATAGACATTAATGGCTGGTTCTGGTTGTCCTTCTAGAAACAGTTTGTCTGATCAGTTCTAACTGCTATGTCTCACAGCCCCTCGAGAGAGAGAGAGAGAGATGATACCACACTGGTTTTTGCATACAGGCTCCAGCCCCAACACTCACAAAGAGACTCTCTGTTCCCCCTGGGTCTACACAGACACACTGAGGGAGTTGTTGATGTAGTGTGTAATAGGCTTTATTCATACACACTGCTCAGCCGTGTCTTTATCAGTGTCACTGCTGTTGTTGTTGTCGTCCCACCAAGAGAGGTGATCGTATAGGAGTAACGCCGAATACAACAGGATGTAGAACCTTACAGTGAAATGCTGAATACAACAGGATGTAGAACCTTACAGTGAAATGCTGAATACAACAGGATGTAGAACCTTACAGTGAAATGCCGAATACAACAGGATGTAGAACCTTACAGTGAAATGCTGAATACAACAGGATGTAGAACCTTACAGTGAAATGCTGAATACAACAGGATGTAGAACCTTACAGTGAAATGCCGAATACAACAGGATGTAGAACCTTACAGTTAAATGCCGAATACAACAGGTGTAGACCTTACAGTGAAATGCTGAATACAACAGGATGTAGAACCTTACAGTGAAATGCTGAATACAACAGGATGTAGAACCTTACAGTGAAATGCTGAATACAACAGGATGTAGAACCTTACAGTGAAATGCCGAATACAACAGGATGTAGAACCTTACAGTGAAATGCTGAATACAACAGGATGTAGAACCTTACAGTGAAATGCTGAATACAACAGGATGTAGAACCTTACAGTGAAATGCTGAATACAACAGGATGTAGAACCTTACAGTGAAATGCTGAATACAACAGGATGTAGAACCTTACAGTGAAATGCCGAATACAACAGGATGTAGAACCTTACAGTGAAATGCTGAATACAACAGGACTTAGAACCTTACAGTGAAATGCTTAAAAGGGCAACACTTGAACTTGTGTTTATCTTTGGCATTTTAATGAAAGATAAGTTTATAAAATGAACTGTATCAGGCCTCTAAAAACACTTCTCTTTTCTTACAGAAAGATATCCCGTCTCTCTCTATTGCTCTCACACAGATGGGACCATGCCTCAGCTCCCAACCCCACCCAGGGACCAAGGCTGCCGTGCTGACCCAGCCCAGCCAACCCTTCACCTCCCTGGGGTCTCACAGCCGGCAGGGCCCCCCTCCGACACTCAGCTCTCCTCCAGCTCCTCATCCTCACCAACCGCTCTTCCTTCCCTCTCCCGTGGTGAGCCAGGCAGCGGAGGAGGAGGAGGAGGAGGAGGAGAAGAAGGAGGAGGGCTGGTTAGCAGGAGCAACAGCTCAGAACGTCTGCTAGATCCCTCTAGTGGTGCCTCGGAGGACTACCAGGAGACAGACGGAACACGCAGGGCCAGAGCTGTGGAGAACCAGTACTCCTTCTACTGAGACTGGGCGCAACCAAACCCGGGAGCTCTCATTGGCTGAGACACAGGAAGTGCAGGGATTTGGACCCAATAGGTGAAAGGCCATGGATGGCTGGGGAGTGCTGTGTGTGGATGGACATGGCTCACTAATTATCTTGTTTATTTTCTTGTTTGTTTTCCAAGAGATGTGCTGTTTCTCCAATGTGACAAGGAAGCATATTAGATTGTATGCCAGTCTGTGTCCACTTAGCCGTTGGCTTTTTGGCCACCCTCATCATCAGCTGACATTAAATATATGAAGAAACTGATGATTTAGTCTTGAGTGTGAGGAGAGAGATGAGCGGGAGGGATGGATGGAGATGGAGAGATAGATGAGGGAGAAGGAGAGAGATATGAGAGGGAGGGAGAAGGAGAGAGATATGAGAGAGAGGGAGGGAGAAGGAGAGAGAGAGAGAGGGAGGGAGGGAGAAGGAGAGCGATGAGAGGGAGGGAGGGATAAGGAGAGAGATGAGAGAGAGAGGAATGGAGAAGGTGAGGGATGGGGGAGAGAGGAATGGAGAAGGGGAGGGATGGGGGAGAGATGAGAGGGAGGGAGGGAGAAGGAGAGAGAGATGAGAAAGAGAGGGATGGAGGAAAGAGAGAGGAGAGAGATGAGAGAGGGGGGGGGAGAAGGAGAGAGAGAGGAGGGAGAGATGAGAGAGAGGGATGGAGATCGAGAGAGATGAGGGATGGAGGAGAGAGATGAGAGAGGGATGGAGGAGAGAGAGATGAGAGAGAGGGAGGGAGAAGGAAAGAGAGGAGGGAGAAGGAGAGAGATGAGGGAGGGAGGGAGGGAGGGAGAAGGAGAGAGGGAGGGATAAGGAGAAAGAGATGAGAGAGAGGGATGGAGAAGGAGAGAGAGAGGGGAGAAGGAGAGAGATGAGAGAGGGAGGCAGAAGGAGAGAGATGAGAGAGAGGGAGGGAGAATGAGGGAGAAGGAGAGAGATGAGAGAGGGAGGGATGGATGGAGAAGGAGAGAGAGATGAGAGTCATGAGAGAGGGAGGGACGGAGAAAGAGAGGAGAGAGAGAGGGATGAAGAAGGAGAGAGAGAGAAGAAGGAGAGAGATATGAGAAAGAGATGGATGTAGGAGAGAGATGAGAGAGAGGGATGGAGAGAGATGAGAGAGAGGGATGGAGAAGGAGAGAGATGAGAGAGAGGGAGAAGGAGAGAGATGAGAGAGAGGGAGAAGGAGAGAGATGAGGGAGATGAGGGAGAGAGATGAGAGAGAGATGAGAGAGATGAGAGAGAGAGGAAGTAGTCCAGTGGAGGTTTTGATTCACTTCACCAGACCACTTCCTGTCCTCCCTACCCACAGTTCCCTAAGAACAAAGCCTCTGTCACCGCCCTGCTAAGTGATCAAGAGGTGAAGCGACCCTAAATAAATGGTTTTCCTCCCCAGGCCCTCCTGAGCATATCTCTAATGTTTGTGAAGCTGCTTCTAGTCTGTCCCGGATATCCTCACTGTCCCCAAGGGGACTCACAAGTACAAAACGCTTTCTTCTCCTGTTGCTTTGCAAAGAAATGAATGATAAGGGTGTGTTAGTGTTATTTGAGAGATGGATATTTTCTTAGTGTCAAAAGATCTTAGTGCCTGTCAGTCACAAAGGACCTTTGACCTGATATGATTGTGACTGACTGGCCGTCTCATTGGCCGTGATGACATCAGGTCAGAGGGATGAAACATGCAGGGTTGGGGGTCAATTCCGATTTGAAATTCCAGTTCATTCCGAAAGTAAACCCAAATTCTAATTCCAAGTTGTCCTCTTAAAAAAAAAAAACATTAAAGAGAATTTGGAATTTCCAATACTTCCTGAATTGACTGGAATTTCTATGGAATTGAGTTGATAACGTGATCTACTACCAGAACCCAGCTCAGCATTCCCGATAACGTGATCGACTACCAGAACCCAGCTCAGCATTCCCGATAACGTGATCCACTACCAGAACCCAGCTCAGCATTCCCAATAACGTGATCCACTACCAGAACCCAGCTCAGCATTCCCGATAACGTGATCCACTACCAGAACCCAGCTCAGCATTCCCGATAACGTGATCCGCTACCAGAACCCAGCTCAGCATTCCCGATAACGTGATCCACTACCAGAACCCAGCTCAGCATTCCCGATAACGTGATCCACTACCAGAACCCAGCTCAGCATTCCCGATAACGTGAGCCACTACCAGAACCCAGCTCAGCATTCCCGATAACGTGATCCACTACCAGAACCCAGCTCAGCATTCCCGATAACGTGATCCACTACCAGAACCCAGCTCAGCATTCCCGATAACGTGAGCCACTACCAGAACCCAGCTCAGCATTCCCACTCACATATCAATATGGTGCAGCCGGCAACACGTTCACATCCAAGGCTGCTACTGTAATTCAGTCAAATTCAATACATAATATTCAACATGTTTTGCTTCCAGGCGTATATGGACAATACAGAATTTAAGTGCTATATTGTATTTTTTTTAAATGTAACTAGGCAAGTCAGTTAAGAACAAATTCTTATTTACAATGACGGCCTACACCGGCTAAACCTGGACGACGCTGGGCCAATCGTGCACCGCCCTATGGGACTCCCAGTCACGGCCGGATGTGATGCAGCCTGGATTCGAACCAGGGACTGCAGTGACACCTCTTGCACTGAGAGGCAGTGTCTGCGGTCGTCAAGTTAGGGGGACTTGACGACCGCAGTTTGGAGGACTTGACGACCGTATTTAGGGGGACTTGACAACCGTAGTTTGGGGGACTTGACGACAATAGTTTGCGGGACTTGACGACCGTAGTTTGGGGGACTTGACGATCGTAGTTTGGGGGACTTGACGATCGTAGTTAGGGGGACTTGACGACCGTAGTTTGGGGGACTTGACGACCGTAGTTAGGGGGACTTGACGACCGTAGTTTGGGGGACTTGACGACCTCAGTTTGGGGGACTTGACGACCTCAGTTTGGGGGACTTGACGACCTCAGTTTGGGGGACTTGACGACCTCAGTTTGGGGGACTTGACGACCGTAGTTTGGGGGACTTGACGACCGTAGTTAGGGGGACTTGACGACCTCAGTTTGGGGGACTTGACGACCGTAGTTAGGGGGACTTGACGACCGTAGTTTGGGGGACTTGACGACCTCAGTTTGGGGGACTTGACGACCGTAGTTAGGGGGACTTGACGACCGTAGTTTGGGGGACTTGACGACCTCAGTTTGGGGGACTTGACGACCGTAGTTTGGGGGATTTGATGACCGTAGTTTGGGGGACTTGACGACAGTAGTTAGGGGGACTTGACGACAATAGTTAGCGGGACTTGACGACAGTAGTTAGGGGGACATGACGACAGTAGTTAGGGGGACTTGATGACCGTAGTTAGGGGGACTTGACGACCGTAGTTAGGGAGACTTGACGACCGTAGTTTGGGGGACTTGACGACCGCAGTTTGGGGGACTTGACGACCGTAGTTAGGGGGACTTGACGACCGTAGTTTGGGGGTCTTAGTGCTATGTAATGGCACCGCTGCATTGTTATGTGTGCGACCTGCTGGTGAACTCTATGGGGAGGGACCTAGAACTGTTCAGATGGTCTGGTGGTAGTCCCCCCCCCCCGAAGGGGAGGGACCTAGAACTGTTCAGATGGTCTGGTGGTAGTCCCCCCCCCGAAGGGAAGGGACCTAGAACTGTTCAGATGGTCTGGTGGTAGTCCCCCCCCCCCGAAGGGAAGGGACCTAGAACTGTTCAGATGGTCTGGTGGTTGTCCCCCCCGAAGGGGAGGGACCTAGAACTGTTCAGATGGTCTGGTGGTAGTCCCCCCCGAAGGGGAGGGACCTAGAACTGTTCAGATGGTCTGGTGGTAGTCCCCCCCCCGAAGGGGAGGGACCTAGAACTGTTCAGATGGTCTGGTGGTAGTCCCCCCCGAAGGGAGGGACCTAGAACTGTTCAGATGGTCTGGTGGTAGTCCCCCCCAAAGGGGAGGGACCTAGAACTGTTCAGATGGTCTGGTGGTTGTCCCCCCCACCAAAGGGGAGGGACCTAGAACTGTTCAGATGGTCTGGTGGTAGTCCCCCCCCCGAAGGGAAGGGACCTAGAACTGTTCAGATGGTCTGGTGGTAGTCCCCCCCGAAGGGGAGGGACCTAGAACTGTTCAGATGGTCTGGTGGTAGTCCCCCCCGAAGGGGAGGGACCTAGAACTGTTCAGATGGTCTGGTGGTTGTCCCCCCCGAAGGGGAGGGACCTAGAACTGTTCAGATGGTCTGGTGGTAGTCCCCCCCGAAGGGGAGGGACCTAGAACTGTTCAGATGGTCTGGTGGTTGTCCCCCCCGAAGGGGAGGGACCTAGAACTGTTCAGATGGTCTGGTGGTAGTCCCCCCCGAAGGCGAGGGACCTAGAACTGTTCAGATGGTCTGGTGGTTGTCCCCCCCGAAGGGGAGGGACCTAGAACTGTTCAGATGGTCTGGTGGTAGTCCCCCCCGAAGGGGAGGGACCTAGAACTGTTCAGATGGTCTGGTGGTTGTCCCCCCCGAAGGGGAGGGACCTAGAACTGTTCAGATGGTCTGGTGGTAGTCCCCCCCGGAGGGGAGGGACCTAGAACTGTTCAGATGGTCTGGTGGTTGTCCCCCCCGAAGGGGAGGGACCTAGAACTGTTCAGATGGTCTGGTGGTAGTCCCCCCCGGAGGGGAGGGACCTAGAACTGTTCAGATGGTCTGGTGGTAGTCCCCCCCGAAGGGGAGGGACCTAGAACTGTTCAGATGGTCTGGTGGTAGCCCCCCCCCCGAAGGGGAGGGACCTAGAACTGTTCAGATGGTCTGGTGGTAGTCCCCCCCGGAGGCTGAATCGACAATAGGTTATTATTGAAATAGCATTTTGTATTTAGAAAATGCTGTACTTCCTGTCTAGCGTGGTCAATTTGGTGACACCGCCCGTCTCCCTATGACAGAGACCGACAGCAGGTACATGTGGCAATTCAAATGGTATTTTTCAAGAGTATTCCTCAGCCCGTTGTACATGACATTTTCCTATCGAGTCTAATTGGATGTCGTTCTTCATTGTTCTCAGCGAGATCCTCAGTGTAACCGGTGAGTCACAGCAGACTTGTTCACATATCAGAGGCTCGCGCCCAAGTCGTTTCCTCTTTATTTCTTAACATTTTATGCTGATTTCTGTTGTCTGGCTGAGTTTTGAAGAGTCTGTGATATTTTGTACAAAGTGATGTACTTGAGACATAATACTTTATATTTCTGTGAATAAAACATGTGAGCAAACTGTTACAACGGCCCTGTCAATCAATCAATCAATCAAGTTTATTTTATATAGCCCTTCGTACATCAGCTAATATCTCGAAGTGCTGTACAGAAACCCAGCCTAAAACCCCAAACAGCAAGCAATGCAGGTGTAGAAGCACGGTGGCTAGGAAAAACTCCCTAGAAAGGCCAAAACCTAGGAAGAAACCTAGAGAGGAACCAGGCTATAAGGGGTGGCCAGTCATGTCTTCTGTTTCTAAGCAACCCACAGGACAGTTGATCTAGCACCAATCCCTTATATCACAACACAACATATTGAATACTCAGTAAGTCCATGAGAAAAGGCTTGATTTTAACTGATGGAGAACAGCGCCATCTAGTGGACAAAATCTGTGCTTATTGACTTGTCTTCTAGGCCTATTGTATTTAACCAGGCAAGTCAGCTAAGAACAAATTCTTATTTACAATGACGGCCTCCTGGGGAACAGTGGGTTAACTGCCTTGTCCAGGGGGAAAAATGACAGATTTTTCACCTTGTCAGCTCGGGGATTCAATCCAGCAATCTTTGAATTACTGGTTAGAGCCCAAAGCTCTAACCACTAGACTACCTGCCACCACACATTAATAACATCCCAGCATACACTTGTCTGGAATTTCAGCACTACTGTACTACTACTAGAGGTAGAGACTAGTATACTACTACTAAAGGTAGAGACTAGTATACTACTACAGAGGTAGAGACTAGTGTACTACTACAGAGGTAGAGACTAGTGTACTACTACAGAGGTAGAGACTAGTGTACTACTACAGAGGTAGAGACTAGTGTACTACTACAGAGGTAGAGACTAGTGTACTACTACAGAGGTAGAGACTAGTGTACTACTACAGAGGTAGAGACTAGTGTACTACTACAGAGGTAGAGACTAGTGTACAACTACAGAGGTAGAGACTAGTATACTACTACAGAGGTAGAGACTAGTGTACTACTACAGAGGTAGAGACTAGTGTACAACTACAGAGGTAGAGACTAGTATACTACTACAGAGGTAGAGACTAGTATACTACTACTAGAGGTAGAGACTAGTGTACAACTACAGAGGTAGAGACTAGTGTACAACTACAGAGGTAGAGACTAGTATCCTACTACAGAGGTAGAGACTAGTGTACTACTACAAAGGTAGAGACTAGTATCCTACTACAGAGGTAGAGACTAGTGTACTACTACAAAGGTAGAGACTAGTATCCTACTACAGAGGTAGAGACTAGTATCCTACTACAGAGGTAGAGACTAGTGTACTACTACAAAGGTAGAGACTAGTATCCTACTACAGAGGTAGAGACTAGTGTACTACTACAGAGGTAGAGACTAGTGTACTACTACAGAGGTAGAGACTAGTGTACAACTACAGAGGTAGAGACTAGTGTACTACTACAGAGGTAGAGACTAGTGTACAACTACAGAGGTAGAGACTAGTATCCTACTACAGAGGTAGAGACTAGTGTACAACTACAGAGGTAGAGACTAGTATCCTACTACAGAGGTAGAGACTAGTATCCTACTACAGAGGTAGAGACTAGTGTACTACTACAAAGGTAGAGACTAGTGTACTACTACAGAGGTAGAGACTAGTGTACTACTACAGAGGTAGAGACTAGTGTACTACTACAGAGGTAGAGACTAGTGTACTACTAGAGGTAGAGACTAGTGTACTTACTACTAGAGGTAGAGACTAGTGTACTACTACAGAGGTAGAGACTAGTATACTACTACAGAGGTAGAGACTAGTGTACTACTACAGAGGTAGAGACTAGTGTACAACTACAGAGGTAGAGACTAGTATACTACTACAGAGGTAGAGACTAGTATACTACTACTAGAGGTAGAGACTAGTGTACTACTACAGAGGTAGAGACTAGTGTACTACTACAGAGGTAGAGACTAGTGTACTACTACAGAGGTAGAGACTAGTATACTACTACAGAGGTAGAGACTAGTGTACTACTACAGAGGTAGAGACTAGTATACTACTACAGAGGTAGAGACTAGTGTACTACTACAGAGGTAGAGACTAGTGTACTACTACAGAGGTAGAGACTAGTGTACTACAGAGGTAGAGACTAGTGTACTACTAGAGGTAGAGACTAGTGTACTACTACAGAGGTAGAGACTAGTATACTACTACAGAGGTAGAGACTAGTATACTACTACAGAGGTAGAGACTAGTGTACTACTACAGAGGTAGAGACTAGTGTACTACTACAGAGGTAGAGACTAGTATACTACTACTAGAGGTAGAGACTAGTGTACTACTACAGAGGTAGAGACTAGTGTACTACTACAGAGGTAGAGACTAGTATACTACTACAGAGGTAGAGACTAGTGTACTACTACAGAGGTAGAGACTAGTGTACTACAGAGGTAGAGACTAGTATACTACTACAGAGGTAGAGACTAGTATACTACTACAGAGGTAGAGACTAGTATACTACTACAGAGGTAGAGACTAGTGTACTACTACAGAGGTAGAGACTAGTGTACTACTACAGAGGTAGAGACTAGTGTACTACAGAGGTAGAGACTAGTGTACTACTACAGAGGTAGAGACTAGTGTACTACTACAGAGGTAGAGACTAGTGTACTACTACAGAGGTAGAGACTAGTATACTACTACAGAGGTAGAGACTAGTGTACTACTACAGAGGTAGAGACTAGTGTACTACTACAGAGGTAGAGACTAGTGTACTACTACAGAGGTAGAGACTAGTATACTACTACAGAGGTAGAGACTAGTATCCTACTACAGAGGTAGAGACTAGTATACTACTACAGAGGTAGAGACTAGTGTACTACTACAGAGGTAGAGACTAGTGTACTACAGAGGTAGAGACTAGTGTACTACTACAGAGGTAGAGACTAGTATACTACTACAGAGGTAGAGACTAGTATCCTACTACAGAGGTAGAGACTAGTGTACTACTACAGAGGTAGAGACTAGTGTACTACTACAGAGGTAGAGACTAGTGTACTACAGAGGTAGAGACTAGTGTACTACTACAGAGGTAGAGACTAGTGTACTACTACAGAGGTAGAGACTAGTGTACTACTATATTCCACAATCCTTACAACACGGTAGTCCCTGGCCAAACTTCACAATAGAACTATCTTAAACCAGTGCCAAGAATCAGACCGGTCGTCTCACATGATGAACTCTGACTGGACCAATAGAAACAGGGATGAACTCTGACTGGACCAATAGAAACAGGGATGAACTCTGACTGGACCAATAGAAACAGGGATGAAGTCTGACTGGACCAATAGAAACAGGGAGGAAGTCATCATCCCAGATCTCTATAAACAACATTCAGTTGTGTCATTATAATTTACTATTTTATATTCAATGTATTATTATCATCTTCTTGTTCTTGTATATGAAGTAAATGTTCTGCACTCTGTCATGTATTTTATGTTTTGTGTTTTGCAGTCCAGTCCAGTCCAAGCTCCTCTCTGTCCTGGCACCCCAATGTAGAACCATCTTCCCCCTGAAGCCCTTCCCATCATATTGTAAATAGCCCCCCCCCCCCACCTGATAGCTACTGCATTGAGGAAAAGTGTACTTACTATGCCTGTGATATGTCATTGTCCCACCTAGCTATCTTAAGGTGAATGTACTAAAAGGTCCCTAAATCCCTAAAAGGTCAATGGAAATGTGTTGACCCCAGGAAGAGTAGCTGCTGCATGTGCAACAGCTAATGGGGGATCCTACTTAACTACCTAAATCATCTCTGTATAAGACAACTGATTGTCGTTTGAGTTTTTAGAATAGCTTGGCCATGTATGTGTGGCTATAATCAGTTGTGTAGGACAGAAGTAGGCTGAAGCCTGGTATCAGTCCTGATTACGACACTATGGAGAGTAGGGCCCATTAAAACCACATCACTTTCTACGCTGTTCTTGTTAAAAGTCAACGGTTTGCTGTGAAAATAACCTGGGCAGAGAGAAATTGAAACATTGTGTGAAACACTTGAAGCAACCACCTGTCCAGAAACAGAACCTCGACAGATAGGTAGTTACAGATTGGTTTATTTCTATTTCAGGACCTAGTGATACTGAAGAAGATGAGCCCTCCCATGGCCAACAGCACCCCTACAGTAATCTCCAACATCTTCCCCAGCTTCCACTGCTTATAATCCTGCTGCTGTTTCTGCTGGTACTGGGCCCTTCTGGCCCTCAGCTCCTTCTCCCTCTGCAGCTGCTCTCCATAGTGAGCCTGGAAGAAGGCATCAAAGTCAAACATGGCCTTCCCTCCAACGTTGGAGAACCGCCGGGACCTCTGCTGTTGTTGATACTGCTGTGGACCAGAGGCTCTGTTGCTGGAGGTGGCCTCCCGGTCCGAGGGTCTCCCGGCCCCCTGGACGTCTGACCCACTGAGGATGCCGCGGTCGTACTTCCTCCTCAGGGCCATGCTCCCCAACACGCTATAGGCCTCGGTGATATCAGAGAAACGCTGGGTGGCTTCCTCGTTGTCGGGGTTCTTGTCTGGGTGGTAGATGAACGACTGCTTGTAATATGCGGTCTTTATTTGGGATTGGGTGGCGCTTGGGGACACTCGGAGGATGTCGTAGTAGGCCGTTCTGCTCCTGTGAAGAGGCGGGAAGTCTGACTGGTTGTTTTTGCTCCTCCAGCTGTAAGCCCTGGTGAAGACCTCTGGGTGAGGTCTAAACCGGCCTGACTGCTGCTCTGCCAGGTTGAGCATGACCGTGCTGAATGCTCGGAGCTGCCGAGGTGACCCAAAGATTTCAGGGTGTAAAGTGGCCATGACAACACCTCTGCTATTCCAACACATCATCCTGTGCACTGTTACTAAGTTACCCTGGGACAGAGGCTGTACACTGGGCCACAGGTACAAAGGTGACCGTCTGAGCTCACTATCCTGAACAGTTGCTAATTTGATAGCGGGTTTAGCATTAAAGTCTAATAAAAGCAAATCACTACTTGACCAAAGTAATGTCCCATACCCCAGTCTGTTCTCATGTTTTAGCCTAGAAAGTATTTGATCACTGTGCTCTATCTCCGTGCATTCCAGTGCATTCTCTTTCAGGTTTTTACGTTCAGGTTCCCAGGAACTCGCCTGACTGTCCCTTGTTGACACCGGATGACATTCGTAAATCCCTTGGCCGGTTACCTTGACTTTACAGGTTCTGGCTCCAATTATAGAGGTTGCTGCTGCTGCTACTACTGACATCGTTTCGTGTGGCCGATCTTCGGCGCAGGGGATGGAGTGAGTCGGTGCGTTTCTGATAGCTGAAAATCTGTAAACTCCGCTCCCCAATCTCCGACTGACCTCCGCCATTCTCCCGTAGCAGCAGGTACAGCGGCCATGGAGAAATGCCAGAAGCGAAGAAGACAGGGGTGGCATCCGGTAAAATGTACAGCAGACCAATGAGAGAATATATAAATGGGATGTGGTCACAAAACGTATTCTGTCATCCAATCATATACGAGGAATTGAGGTTTAACGTTCTCAAATATCGCCTCTTCCTCTCTGATGTGATGGTCTTGTGCAAATTAATTTTTCGTAAGCTTTAAAATTGTGTTTAGATATGCATTTCAATCAATAGGCCGTTTAGGTTGTTGAAGTCCTTTCTGATAGTATTGTTTTTTCCCCCAACTATGCGACTGTCTCTTTAAATTACGTGCGCCTTTCCTTGTCGCTGAAATACTACGTCACACTTACATGTGGAGCCTCAGTTGTAGCCAGACATCATAACAACGTTTAAGCTTTTTGGTTTAAATTGATCATTCGTAGATATCTTGTAGGTAACTAAATTAGACATGACCTCAAGTTGTCGAAGACCCGAGCATATGGCTCCGCCTGAAATTGTTAGTATGATATTTTCTGTGTTTTTTAAAAAAAAGACAGACGAGAGCTAGCTAACGTTAGCCGCATTAACTGTAAGAAAACACACGTTTGCTAAGTTAGCTAGTGATCTGTTCCAAAATACCTACCTAGCAAGTGAATAGTGAAGTTTATTTCATTATGTGGACAACATTTCCCCGACACATCTTGTGTTTACCTGCACGCAGCACTTAACTTCCTGTGTTTTGATTTCTGCTCGTTCTGCAGTTCTATAACGAAGAGGAGGCCAAGAAATATTCTCAGAAGTGAGTGCGGGTTTGACAATGACCGCCTATGGCGAATCACTATGTTTGAATACAAATCGTTGCATTTTTACCATTTACATACTGACCAGAGGCTGCGCTTGATGGAATCTCTTTGAGACAGTAGAATGTAATATGATTCAAGGGTAGCTAAGTAATCAACTGTTCAATGATTTCCAGTTCTCGGATTATTGAGATCCAGAGCCAGATGTCTGAGAGAGCTGTGGAGCTGCTGAACCTGCCAGAGGACCAGCCCTGTTTTCTGCTAGATGTAGGGTATGTGTACCAGCCAGGGGACTGCTGAGGGCTCTCATTAATGTAATGGGTCTGGGTAGGAGAACAAAACAACATCAAAGCTACTTTAGACTGAGTGTGTCTATATAACTTGTCCCATCAGGTGTGGCTCCGGGCTAAGTGGGGACTACCTGTCAGAGGAGGGACATTGCTGGGTTGGAGTGGACATCAGCACAGCCATGTTGGGTGAGTGGGCATCAGCACAGCCATGTTGGGTGAGTGTGGTTGAGTGGGCATCAGCACAGCCATGTTGGGTGAGTGTGGTTGAGTGGACATCAGCACAGCCATGTTGGGTGAGTGGACGTCAGCACAGCCATGTTGGGTGAGTGGACGTCAGCACAGCCATGTTGGTTGAGTGTGGTTGAGTGGACATCAGCACAGCCATGTTGGGTGAGTGTGGTTGAGTGGACATCAGCACAGCCATGTTGGGTGAGTGTGGTTGAGTGGGCGTCAGCACAGCCATGTTGGGTGAGTGGACGTCAGCACAGCCATGTTGGGTGAGTGTGGGTGAGTGGACATCAGCACAGCCATGTTGGGTGAGTGTGGTTGAGTGGACATCAGCACAGCCATGTTGGGTGAGTGTGGTTGAGTGGACATCAGCACAGCTATGTTGGGTGAGTGTGGTTGAGTGGACATCAGCACAGCCATTGATGTCATTCCTGGTGCAAAAATATTGCATTCATATTTAGAGATGGATCAGCAACCTGAAATATAGCAGTCAATATTTGTTTGTTGTGCTCCGCCGTTGACCAGTGCTGTGTCCTTGTCTCTAGATGTAGCGCTGGACCGGGAGGTGGAGGGAGACCTTGTGTTGGGGGATATGGGTGAGGGATTGCCCTTCAGGCCTGGGACCTTTGATGGTTGCATCAGGTAAAGAGCTTGTGCTTCCTGTCCTGTAAGAGACCTGAGATCTCTACTGAGAAATTACTATTGATGGACTTGTCAAGACTGAGTTAGTAATGTCTCCTTCTGTCTGTCTCCACCCTTCTCTTTCTACTTTTCGTCTGTGTCCTCCCCTACCTCTCTTTGTCTCATCCCTCAGTATTTCTGCTCTCCAGTGGCTCTGCAATGCTGACAAAAAGACTCACAGCCCCCACAAGAGGCTCTACACCTTCTTCAGTACACTCTACTCCTCCCTGGTGAGATCCCTAGTGACCTCGGTCCAATCTAACTCCTCCTCCCTAGTGACCTCGGTCCAATCTAACTCCTCCTCCCTAGAGACCTCGGTCCAATCTAACTCCTCCTCCCTAGAGACCTCGGTCCAATCTAACTCCTCCTCCCTAGTGACCTCGGTCCAATCTAACTCCTCCTCCCTGGTGACCTCGGTCCAATCTAACTCCTCCTCCCTAGTGACCTCGGTCCAATCTAACTCCTCCTCCCTAGTGACCTCGGTCCAATCTAACTCCTCCTCCCTAGTGACCTCGGTCCAATCTAACTCCTCCTCCCTAGTGACCTCGGTCCAATCTAACTCCTCCTCCCTAGTGACCTCGGTCCAATCTAACTCCTCCTCCCTAGTGACCTCGGTCCAATCTAACTCCTCCTGCCTAGTGACCTCGGTCCAATCTAACTCCTCCTCCCTAGTGACCTCGGTCCAATCTAACTCCTCCTGCCTAGAGACCTCGGTCCAATCTAACTCCTCCTCCCTGGTGACCTCGGTCCAATCTAACTCCTCCTCCTTGGTGACCTCGGTCCAATCTAACTCCTTGTGTTATTGTCCCGTATCTTTTTAGTCAAGAGGAGCCCGTGCAGTGTTTCAGCTTTACCCAGAGAACTCTGAGCAGGTACAGTGATATTAAAATAGTTTATTCAAGTTAATCTCCACAGAAACATGCCGACACACTCCGTGACACCTGATATCCACTCCTGACCTGTAGTTGCTCCTCTCATCGGTCTACTTATATTTATACTAAATGTTGTTCTATTTTATGACACCTTTATTACTTTACTACTTTTTACTATTGTTATTATTAAGAGGTGAACCTGCCAGCCAGCGTTTCAGTGTACACCATGTCTGCTGTGCATATGAATAATAGACTTGACTCTGTGCAGCTGGAGCTGATTACATCCCAGGCCATGAAGGCAGGCTTCAGTGGAGGCATGGTGGTGGACTATCCTAACAGCACCAAGGCCAAAAAGTGAGTCTAACCTGGATTGGTAGTCACCATAGAAATTTAACCAATAGAACAGGCCTCTCCAGTTAAGTCAATGATGGCATAATGAGTCAATGATGGCAGATTCTATTTCTAGGGTCATCAGTTGGTGGTCATACTAAAAACACACACACACACACACACAAACCCATGTCCTTCTGGTACGAACACTCACACTACTGACTGCTAGGAACTACTTTATTGAGGAACGGTTTTACTTACTATGACTGTGATATGTGGTTGTCCCACCTAGCTACTTTTAAGATGAATGCACTGAACTGTAAGTGGCTCTGGATAAGAGTGGCTGCTAAATGACTAAAACTGTCATTCTTCTCTGATTTTCCCCATCAGGTTCTTCCTGTGTCTGTTCGCTGGGTTTTCAGGAACACTACCCAAGGTGAGGAAAAGAATAAGGGTCCATTTGGAGAGACTGTTGTCTTGAATGATGAACGCTGATGATTTGTGTTCCCTGTGTTTCAGGGGTTAGGGTCAGAGACAGTGGACAGGGGCGTCCCAAGTCAAGTCCAATTCACAGGACAGAGGTAAAGAAATAACTTCCTCAACTTTAGAAGTGTTGTAATGATTGTTTACCACCATTATGAGTCATTAATCAATGCATTAACATAGTTGGCTAGATGGCATTTGGACAGGTCCCAGAGATACAGAGGGCTGTCTTCCTGCCTGATTAAAGTTACTGGCCGGCAGCTTTTCCTCCCTCTGACATCACGTGATGTAGCAGATGGGGATATGGGAAACTCAGTCCTCAGCCTGAAGTGTCTCCACTTGCTCGTCCAAATAGGTAGCTTTTCTGTGTCTCGACTGGGTAAGACACTTAAGGGGGGTGATCCTGTGTGTTTGCGAGACAGAAGTCCTTGTTTGGAGCCTTGGTATGAGCCGAATCAGGAGGAAATGGCTTAGCAAGCAGTGTGACATCCTTTACAATGACACTGATCACATCTGTCAGAAGACACGGAGCTGATTTGAAGATGAAATATGTAAAACATATTGATTAGAGCTGAGGTGTCTCAATCCCTTCCTGTGTCTGCTGCTGGTCATTTCCTGTTTGTCTTTTGTACAGATCTCGCTTTAAGAACATGAAGGGCAAGTCTGCAAAGAAGGGAAAAGACTGGATCCTAGAGAAGAAGGAGAGGAGGAGAAGACAGGGCAGGTATGTACCCCTCTGTCTCATTGGGCAGGGATCCTGGCTACTCTGTCTCATTGGGCAGGGATCCTGGCTACTCTGTCTCATTTGGGCAGGGACCCTGGCTACTCTGTCTCATTGGGCAGGGATCCTGGCTACTCTGTCTCATTTGGGCAGGGATCCTGGCTACTCTGTCTCATTTGGGCAGGGATCCTGGCTACTCTGTCTCATTTGGGCAGGGATCCTGGCTACTCTGTCTCATTTGGGCAGGGATCCTGGCTACTCTGTCTCATTTGGGCAGGGATCCTGGCTACTCTGTCTCATTTGGGCAGGGATCCTGGCTACTCTGTCTCATTTGGGCAGGGATCCTGGCTACTCTGTCTCATTTGGGCAGGGATCCTGGCTACTCTCATTTGGGCAGGGATCCTGGCTACTCTCATTTGGGCAGGGATCCTGGCTACTCTGTCTCATTTGGGCAGGGATCCTGGCTACTCTCATTTGGGCAGGGATCCTGGCTACTCTCATTTGGGCAGGGATCCTGGCTACTCTCATTTGGGCAGGGATCCTGGCTACTCTCATTTGGGCAGGGATCCTGGCTACTCTCATTTGGGCAGGGATCCTGGCTACTCTCATTTGGGCAGGGATCCTGGCTACTCTCATTTGGGCAGGGATCCTGGCTACCCCGTCTCATTTGGTCCTGTACAGGTCAACATTTGTACCATGCATTATGATGTTCATATAGCTTACCAACCCATTTGGAGGAAGCCATCAGGCTCTGTAACACAACGTCTCTTAACGTCTTCCCTCTGTGGTGTGTTTTTGTCTCCCAGGGAAGTCCGAGCTGACACAAAGTACACTGCCCGGCAGAGAAGACCTCACTTCTAAACCCCCAGTCAGTCCTGTGTGTTCCAGCATGGAGGTTCACACTCATGGAGTACTACTGTCTTTCCTGTGTGACCAGAGGAGCTGTGACCGGCAAGATTTAGACTCAAATGGACTCAAATCAATCCTACTCACTAAAAAACGGGTGGATTAAAATCATATTTCCCCCCATTTATAAATTGACGATTGTTTTCTTCCAGGAGTTGTCTATCAATGGAATGGAAATTAATTCATGTAAATTTGAGAATGCGATTCCCACCCACGCTGGTGACTACCAGTTGCTGTGGTTACCTAGACTGGTTGCTAGGCTTTTATTTAGCTATAACATTCCTAGACGGGCCAGTTTCTGTCCAGAGGATTGGGACCGTTTCCTAGAGAGGGGCCAGTTTCTGTACTTTCCACTCCTTGTGGTGTCATGTGCCACTGGAGCATAAGGAGTGGAAAGTTGTAGCTGAACAGAGACTGGCCACCAGTCTAATGCTTATCTTGCCCCCTATCCTCTGGACAGAAACTGTCCCCTGTCCTCTGGACATAAACTGGCCCCTCTAGGATATGGCCCCTATCCTCTGGACATAAACTGGCCCCTCTAGGATATGGCCCCTATCCTCTGGACAGAAACTTGCCCCTCTCTAGGACATGGCCCCTATCCTCTGGACAGAAACTGGCCCCTCTCTAGGACATGGCCCCTATCCTCTGGACAGAAACTGGCCCCTCTCTAGGACATGGCCCCTATCCTCTGGACACAAACTGGCCCCTCTCTAGGACATGGCCCCTATCCTCTGGACAGAAACTGGCCCCTCTCTAGGACATGGCCCCTATCCTCTGGACAGAAACTGGCCCCTCTCTAGGACATGGCCCCTATCCTCTGGACAGAAATGGCCCCTCTCTAGGACATGGACCGGTAGACTGCAAATAAAATATTCCCCTCTCTGATCTTGGACCCATTCTTCTGGACTATATAATTCCCCATCAATCAGCATATTCTACAGTATTTTAAAGCTGCTTTTTGGGGCAACTATCTGAATTCACATAGAAAAGTGAGTTATAGATCTGTCGTTCTCATTGAAAGCAAGTCTAAGAAGCTGTAGATGTGTTCTATACGCACTATTTCTATGCTTCCTGTTAAGTTTTTTGGTTTTGCATGTTTTGGTTTTGTAAAACCAGCTGAAGATGTAATATTTTTGGTTCTTGAAAATATAATTCACAGCGGTTTAGACACAATAATTAAAATCTAATGTTATTTATCACATGCTGAATTCAACAGGTATAGTGCTCAATTACAAGCCCTTAACCAACAATGCAGTTTTAAGTGCTAAAGTATTTACTAAAGTAAATAATAATTAAGAGTAACAATAGCAAGGCTATATACAGGGGGTACCGTTTAGTAATGAGACTATATACAGGGGGTACCGTTTAGTAATGAGACTATATACAGGGGGTACCGTTTAGTAATGAGACTATATACAGGGGGTACCGAGTCAATGTGCAAGGGTACCGATTAGTTGAGGTAGTATGTACACCACCGGTCAAAAGTTTAATAACACCTACTCATTCAAGGGTTTTTCTTTGTTTATAACTATTTTCTACATTTGTAGAATAATAGTGAAGACATCAAAACTATGAAATAACACATATGGAATCATGTAGTAACCAAAAAAAAAAGTGAAATAAATCGGAATATATTTGAGATTCTTCAAATAGCCGCCCTTTGCATTACATTTTTACATTTAAGTCATTTAGCAGACGCTCTTATCCAGAGCGACTTACAAATTGGTGCATTCACCTAATGACATCCAGTGGAACAGCCACTTTACAATAGTGCATCTAAATCTTTTAAGGGGGGGGGGGGGGGGCAGAAGGATTGCTTTATCCTATCCTAGGTATTCCTTGAAGAGGTGGGGTTTCAGGTGTCTCCGGAAGGTGGTGATTGACTCCGCTGTCCTGGCGTCGTGAGGGAGTTTGTTCCACCATTGGGGTGCCAGAGCAGCGAACAGTTTTGACTGGGCTGAGCGGGAACTGTACTTCCTCAGTGGTAGGGAGGCGAGCAGGCCAGAGGTGGATGAACGCAGTGCCCTTGTTTGGGTGTAGGGCCTGATCAGAGCCTGAAGGTACTGAGGTGCCGTTCCCCTCACAGCTCCGTAGGCAAGCACCATGGTCTTGTAGCGGATGCGAGCTTCAACTGGAAGCCAGTGGAGAGAGCGGAGGAGCGGGGTGACGTGAGAGAACTTGGGAAGGTTGAACACCAGACGGGCTGCGGCGTTCTGGATGAGTTGTAGGGGTTTGATGGCACAGGCAGGGAGCCCAGCCAACAGCGAGTTGCAGTAATCCAGACGGGAGATGACAAGTACCTGGATTAGGACCTGCGCCGCTTCCTGTGTGAGGCAGGGTCGTACTCTGCGGATGTTGTAGAGCATGAACCTACAGGAACGGGCCACCGCCTTGATGTTAGTTGAGAACGACAGGGTGTTGTCCAGGATCACGCCAAGGTTCTTAGCGCTCTGGGAGGAGGACACAATGGAGTTGTCAACCGTGATGGCGAGATCATGGAACGGGCAGTCCTTCCCCGGGAGGAAGAGCAGGTCCGTCTTGCCGAGGTTCAGCTTGAGGTGGTGATCCGTCATCCACACTGATATGTCTGCCAGACATGCAGAGATGCGATTCGCCACCTGGTCATCAGAAGGGGGAAAGGAGAAGATTAATTGTGTGTCGTCTGCATAGCAATGATAGGAGAGACCATGTGAGGTTATGACAGAGCCAAGTGACTTGGTGTATAGCGAGAATAGGAGAGGGCCTAGAACAGAGCCCTGGGGGACACCAGTGGTGAGAGCGCGTGGTGAGGAGACAGATTCTCGCCACGCCACCTGGTAGGAGCGACCTGTCAGGTAGGACGCAATCCAAGCGTGGGCCGCGCCGGAGATGCCCAACTCGGAGAGGGTGGAGAGGAGGATCTGATGGTTCACAGTATCGAAGGCAGCCGATAGGTCTAGAAGGATGAGAGCAGAGGAGAGAGAGTTAGCTTTAGCAGTGCGGAGCGCCTCCGTGATACAGAGAAGAGCAGTCTCAGTTGAGTGACTAGTCTTGAAACCTGACTGATTTGGATCAAGAAGGTCATTCTGAGAGAGATAGCAGGAGAGCTGGCCAAGGACGGCACGTTCAAGAGTTTTGGAGAGAAAAGAAAGAAGGGATACTGGTCTGTAGTTGTTGACATCGGAGGGATCGAGTGTAGGTTTTTTCAGAAGGGGTGCAACTCTCGCTCTCTTGAAGACGGAAGGGACGTAGCCAGCGGTCAGGGATGAGTTGATGAGCGAGGTGAGGTAAGGGAGAAGGTCTCCGGAAATGGTCTGGAGAAGAGAGGAGGGGATAGGGTCAAGCGGGCAGGTTGTTGGGCGGCCGGCCGTCACAAGACGCGAGATTTCATCTGGAGAGAGAGGGGAGAAAGAGGTCAAAGCACAGGGTAGGGCAGTGTGAGCAGAACCAGCGGTGTCGTTTGACTTAGCAAACGAGGATCGGATGTCGTCGACCTTCTTTTCAAAATGGTTGACGAAGTCGTCTGCAGAGAGGGAGGAGGATTCAGGAGGGAGGAGAAGGTGGCAAAGAGCTTCCTAGGGTTAGAGGCAGATGCTTGGAATTTAGAGTGGTAGAAAGTGGCTTTAGCAGCAGAGACAGAAGAGGAAAATGTAGAGAGGAGGGAGTGAAAGGATGCCAGGTCCGCAGGGAGGCGAGTTTTCCTCCATTTCCGCTCGGCTGCCCGGAGCCCTGTTCTGTGAGCTCGCAATGAGTCGTCGAGCCACGGAGCGGGAGGGGAGGACCGAGCCGGCCTGGAGGATAGGGGACATAGAGAGTCAAAGGATGCAGGAAGGGAGGAGAGGAGGGTTGAGGAGGCAGAATCAGGAGATAGGTTGGAGAAGGTTTGGGCAGAGGGAAGAGATGATAGGATGGAAGAGGAGAGAGTAGCGGGGGAGAGAGAGCGAAGGTTGGGACGGCGGGATACCATCCGAGTAGGGGCAGTGTGGGAAGTGTTGGATGAGAGCGAGAGGGAAAAGGATACAAGATAGTGGTCGGAGACTTGGAGGGGAGTTGCAATGAGGTTAGTGGAAGAACAGCATCTAGTAAAGATGAGGTCAAGCGTATTGCCTGCCTTGTGAGTAGGGGGGGAAGGTGAGAGGGTGAGGTCAAAAGAGGAGAGGAGTGGAAAGAAGGAGGCAGAGAGGAATGAGTCAAAGGTAGACATGGGGAGGTTAAAGTCACCCAGAACTGTGAGAGGTGAGCCGTCCTCAGGAAAGGAGCTTATCAAGGCATCAAGCTCATTGATGAACTCTCCAAGGGAACCTGGAGGGCGATAAATGATAAGGATGTTAAGCTTGAAAGGGCTGGTAACTGTGACAGCATGGAATTCAAAGGAGGCGATAGACAGATGGGTAAGGGGAGAAAGAGAGACTGACCACTTGGGAGAGATGAGGATCCCGGTGCCACCACCCCGCTGACCAGAAGCTCTCGGGGTGTGCGAGAACACGTGGGCAGACGAAGAGAGAGCAGTAGGAGTAGCAGTGTTATCTGTGGTGAGCCATGTTTCCGTCAGTGCCAAGAAGTCGAGGGACTGGAGGGACGCATAGGCTGAGATGAGCTCTGCCTTGTTGGCCGCGGATCGGCAGTTCCAGAGGCTACCGGAGACCTGGAACTCCACGTGGGTCGTGCGGGCTGGGACCACCAGGTTAGGGTGGGCGCGGCCACGCGGTGTGAAGCGTTTGTATGGTCTGTGCAGAGAGGAGAGAACAGGGATAGACAGACACATAGTTGACAGGCTACAGAAGAGGCTACGCTAAAGCAAAGGAGATTAGAATGACAAGTGGGCTACACGTCTCGAATGTTCAGAAAGTTAAGCTTACGTTGCAAAAAATAAATAAAATAAAAGATCTTATTGACTAAAATGATATAGTACTGCTGGCTGTTGAAGTAGCCTGGCTAGCAGTAGCTGCGTTGTTGAAAGTGAAGCTTTGCCTTGATGACAGCTGTGTGTATGTTATCCTGTGTGTATGCATGCGTCTGTGTCTCTTCACAGACCTCACTGTTCCATAAGGTGTATTTTTGTATCTGTATTTAAAAATCTAATTTTACTGCTTGCATGAGTTACTTGATGTGGAGCATCATGTAGTCATGGCTCTATGTAGTACTGTGCACCTCCCATAGTCTGTTCTGGACTTGGGGACTGTGAAGAGACCTCTTGTGGCATGTCTTGTAGGGTATGAATGGGTGTCTGTGCTGTGTGCCAGTAGTTTAGACAGACCTCTGGTGGCATGGTCTTGTAGGGTATGAATGGGTGTCTGTGCTGTGTGCCAGTAGTTTAGACAGACCTCTGGTGGCATGGTCTTGTGGGGTATGAATGGGTGTCTGTGCTGTGTGCCAGTAGTTTAGACAGACCTCTGGTGGCATGGTCTTGTAGGGTATGAATGGGTGTCTGTGCTGTGTGCCAGTAGTTTAGACAGACCTCTGGTGGCATGGTCTTGTAGGGTATGAATGGGTGTCTGTGCTGTGTGCCAGTAGTTTAGACAGACCTCTGGTGGCATGGTCTTGTGGGGTATGAATGGGTGTCTGTGCTGTGTGCCAGTAGTTTAGACAGACCTCTGGTGGCATGGTCTTGTAGGGTATGAATGGGTGTCTGTGCTGTGTGCCAGTAGTTTAGACAGACCTCTGGTGGCATGGTCTTGTGGGGTATGAATGGGTGTCTGTGCTGTGTGCCAGTAGTTTAGACAGACCTCTGGTGGCATGGTCTTGTAGGGTATGAATGGGTGTCTGTGCTGTGTGCCAGTAGTTTAGACAGACCTCTGGTGGCATGGTCTTGTAGGGTATGAATGGGTGTCTGTGCTGTGTGCCAGTAGTTTAGACAGACCTCTGGTGGCATGGTCTTGTAGGGTATGAATGGGTGTCTGTGCTGTGTGCCAGTAGTTTAGACAGACCTCTGGTGGCATGGTCTTGTGGGGTATGAATGGGTGTCTGTGCTGTGTGCCAGTAGTTTAGACAGACCTCTGGTGGCATGGTCTTGTAGGGTATGAATGGGTGTCTGTGCTGTGTGCCAGTAGTTTAGACAGACCTCTGGTGGCATGGTCTTGTGGGGTATGAATGGGTGTCTGTGCTGTGTGCCAGTAGTTTAGACAGACCTCTGGTGGCATGGTCTTGTGGGGTATGAATGGGTGTCTGTGCTGTGTGCCAGTAGTTTAGACAGACCTCTGGTGGCATGGTCTTGTGGGGTATGAATGGGTGTCTGTGCTGTGTGCCAGTAGTTTAGACAGACCTCTGGTGGCATGGTCTTGTAGGGTATGAATGGGTGTCTGTGCTGTGTGCCAGTAGTTTAGACAGACCTCTGGTGGCATGGTCTTGTGGGGTATGAATGGGTGTCTGTGCTGTGTGCCAGTAGTTTAGACAGACCTCTGGTGGCATGGTCTTGTGGGGTATGAATGGGTGTCTGTGCTGTGTGCCAGTAGTTTAGACAGACCTCTGGTGGCATGGTCTTGTGGGGTATGAATGGGTGTCTGTGCTGTGTGCCAGTAGTTTAGACAGACCTCTGGTGGCATGGTCTTGTAGGGTATGAATGGGTGTCTGTGCTGTGTGCCAGTAGTTTAGACAGACCTCTGGTGGCATGGTCTTGTGGGGTATGCGCATGGGTGTTTGCCAGTAGTTTAGACAGACAGCTCGGTGCATTCAACATGTCAATACCTCTCATGAATACAAGTAGTGATGAAGTCAATCTCTCCTCCACTTTCAGCCAGGAGAGATTGACATGCATATTATTTAATATTAGCTCTCTGTGTACATCTAAGGGCCAGCCGCATTGCCCCGGTCTGAGACAATTACAATTTTTCCTAAGTCCTTTGTGGCACCTGACCACACGACTGAACAGTAGTCCAGCTGTGACAAAACTGTAGGATCTGCCTTGTTGAAAAACCTCTGAAGACTGAAAACCGTGGCTTTGATTCACGGTGTACTCTGCCCTTATGGTTTACTTTGTGGTGCCCCGTCTTTGAGTCGGGCGGTTGTTCATATGAGGGATACATCTATGGGTTGGACGATTCAACCATGAAGATATTCACACGCACCTGTGTTGCCAACCAAAAATCCATGATTTTTTTTTTTTTTTTTTGTCCTGTGTTCAGTTTGACAGGGTGGAATAAGATTCAACTGGGTTTATGCTTGGTGGAGAATGTGCTTAATGGAACATCGCTGCTTGGTTACGCTGCTGAAGATGAAATCTGCGGGCTTAATGAGATACAGTCCATGCGTACTTCAAGCCCCGTGTACAAGGCTGAATCACAAGTCACAGTTTTGGTGTGTGCCCAATTCAATAAAGCTAATGCTATCAATCAAGCTAATGATATCAATCAAGCTAATGCTATCAATCAAGCTAATGATATCAATCAAGCTAATGCTATCAATCAAGCTAATGATATCAATCAAGCTAATGCTATCAATCAAGCTAATGATATCAATCAAGCTAATGCTATCAATCAAGCTAATGCTATCAATCAAGCTAATGCTATCAATCAAGCTAATGCTATAAAGTGTTCTGGTGCGTTTGTTTTTTTCCAAATTCGTTCCTGCAGGTAATGGTAAATTGGTTCGCTGTGCTTAATATGTTTTCAGGAAGTGGACTGCATGTTTTTTCATCTTATCCAGAGCGACTAGGGTTTAGGGTTTATTGCCTTGCTCAAGGACATATCGACAGATTTTTCACGTAGCTCGGGATTGGAACCAGCAACCTTTCAGTTACTGGCCCAACTCTCTTAAACGCTAGGCTACTTCTCTCTCTCTGTCTATCCAGGGTCCAGAACAGTGGTGCAGCGATTTAGGCAGCTGTGTTTACACAGGGGCCCCTTCATGCCACAGAGGGTTTCAAGAGATGCTTTTTTAACTTTATAATAATCAATATCCACACATACTCTCATGGATTAGTCATAAATATCCTTACAATTCGCTCCCTCTCTCACCTACACTGTGGCTCGCTCGCTCGCTCACACTCTCCTATACTGCGTGTGTCTCTCACACACACACACACACCAGCCTTAACAGGGTCCTGTGCAGAGAGAGCTGCATTACCTCATGGAAACACAGGGTCTTGGTTGGGCTGCATGGGTTAGTGAAGGGGAGATGGGGTTAGTGAAGGGGAGATGGGGTTAGTGAAGGGGAGATAGGGTTAGTGAAGGGGAGATAGGGTTAGTTAAGGGGAGATGGGGTTAGTGAAGGGGAGATAGGGTTAGTGAAGGGGAGATAGGGTTAGTGAAGGGGAGATGGGGTTAGTGAAGGGGAGATGGGGTTAGTGAAGGGGAGATGGGGTTAGTGAAGGGGAGATAGGGTTAGTTAAGGGGAGAAGGGGTTAGTTTAGATCCACACAATATATTGGTAACATATTGTTTTTAGATGTCCGTATATGATTTACAACCATACCGAGTTCCAAAACCATAGTTCTAGATAAATATACCGTCCCCGTACGTGTGTGTGTGAACCACCTAATGATGCTAAAATCCCCTTTTAAAAGAGGACAACTTTCACCTCGTCCACAAAGAATTCGCACCGATCCAGAAATAAGATTACATCAATTCTGGGACCTTTTTTCCAATGGAACAATTGAAAGGTAAGCTGCATATTGATTGTTTATATGCCATATTCCTTTAGAAATGATTGCTATATAGCAGGGTTAAACTGTAGTACAGTTGTATGAGGTCTATCTAATCATATCTGCTGCTAATAGATATAATTGTTCTATGTAATTATCTCTAGGAGACAGAACGCGTCTCCTTCCTGAGCGGTATGACGGCTGCGTGGTCTCATGGTGTTTATACTTTTGTTTGTACAGATGTTCTGTCTGTCTAACAACAGGCTGAGGGGTGTTTTGTCTGTCTAACAACAGGCTGAGGGGTGTTCTGTCTGTCTGACAACAGGCTGAGGGGTTGTTCTGTCTGTCTAACAACAGGCTGAGGGGTGTTCTGTCTGTCTAACAACAGGCTGAGGGGTGTTCTGTCTGTCTAACAACAGGCTGAGGGGTGTTCTGTCTGTCTAACAACAGGCTGAGGGGTGTTCTGTCTGTCTGTCTAACAACAGGCTGAGGGGTGTTCTGTCTGTCTAACAACAGGCTGAGGGGTGTTCTGTCTGTCTAACAACAGGCTGAGGGGTGTCTGTCTGTCTAACAACAGGCTGAGGGGTGTTCTGTCTATATAACAACAGGCTGAGGGGTGTTCTGTCTGTCTCTAACAGGCTGAGGGGTGTTCTGTCTGTCTAACAACAGGCTGAGGGGTGTTCTGTCTGTCTAACAACAGGCTGAGGGGTGTTCTGTCTATCTAACAACAGGCTGAGGGGTGTTCTGTCTAACAACAGGCTGAGGGGTGTTCTGTCTATCTAACAACAGGCTGAGGGGTTTCTGTCTATCTAACAGGCTGAGGGGTGTTCTGTCTGTCTAACAACTTGTTGAGGGGTGTTTTGTCTGTCTAACAACAGGCTGAGGGGTGTCCTGTCTGTCTAACAACAGGCTGAGGGGTGTTCTGTCTGTCTAACAACAGGCTGAGGGGTGTTCTGTCTATCTAACAACAGGCTGAGGGGTGTTTTGTCTGTCTAACAACAGGCTGAGGGGTGTTTTGTCTGTCTAACAACAGGCTGAGGGGTGTCCTGTCTGTCTAACAACAGGCTGAGGGGTGTTTTGTCTGTCTAACAACAGGCTGAGGGGTGTTTTGTCTAACAACAGGCTGAGGGGTGTTCTGTCTGTCTAACAACAGGCTGAGGGGTGTCCTGTCTGTCTAACAACAGGCTGAGGGGTGTCCTGTCTGTCTAACAACAGGCTGAGGGGTGTTCTGTCTATCTAACAACAGGCTGAGGGGTGTTCTGTCTATCAACAGGCTGAGGGGTGTTCTGTCTGTCTAACAACAGGCTGAGGGGTGTTCTGTATATCTAACAACAGGCTGAGGGGTGTTCTGTCTGTCTAACACCAGGCTGAGGGGTGTTCTGTCTGTCTAACAACAGGCTGAGGGGTGTTCTGTCTGTCTAACAACAGGCTGAGGGGTGTTCTGTCTGTCTAACAACAGGCTGAGGGGTGTCCTGTCTGTCTAACAACAGGCTGAGGGGTGTTCTGTCTGTCTAACAACAGGCTGAGGGGTGTTCTGTCTGTCTAACAACAGGCTGAGGGGTGTTCTGTCTGTCTACCAACAGGCTGAGGGGTGTTCTGTCTGTCTAACAACAGGCTGAGGGGTGTTCTGTCTATCTAACAACAGGCTGAGGGGTGTTCTGTCTAACAACAGGCTGAGGGGTGTTCTGTCTGTCTAACAACAGGCTGAGGGGTGTTCTGTCTGTCTAACAACAGGCTGAGGGGTGTTCTGTCTAACAACAGGCTGAGGGGTGTTCTGTCTAACAACAGGCTGAGGGGTGTTCTGTCTAACAACAGGCTGAGGGGTGTTCTGTCTAACAACAGGCTGAGGGGTGTTCTGTCGGTCTAACAACAGGCTGAGGGGTGTTCTGTCTATCTAACAACAGGCTGAGGGGTGTTCTGTCGGTCTAACAACAGGCTGAGGGGTGTTCTGTCGGTCTAACAACAGGCTGAGGGGTGTTCTGTCGGTCTAACAACAGGCTGAGGGGTGTTCTGTCGGTCTGACAACAGGCTGAGGGGTGTTCTGCCTGTCTAACAACAGGCTGAGGGGTGTTCTGTCTAACAACAGGCTGAGGGGTGTTCTGTCTAACAACAGGCTGAGGGGTGTTCTGTCTAACAACAGGCTGAGGGGTGTCCTGTCTAACAACAGGCTGAGGGGTGTTCTGTCTAACAACAGGCTGAGGGGTGTTCTGTCTAACAACAGGCTGAGGGGTGTTCTGTCTAACAACAGGCTGAGGGGTGTTCTGTCTAACAACAGGCTGAGGGGTGTTCTGTCTAACAACAGGCTGAGGGGTATTCTGTCTAACAACAGGCTGAGGGGTGTTCTGTCTGTCTAACAACAGGCTGAGGGGTGTTCTGTCTGTCTAACAACAGGCTGAGGGGTGTTCTGTCTAACAACAGGCTGAGGGGTATTCTGTCTGCCAACAGGCTGAGGGGTGTTCTGTCTGTCTAACAACAGGCTGAGGGGTGTTCTGTCTATCTAACAACAGGCTGAGGGGTGTTCTGTCTAACAACAGGCTCAGGGGTGTTCTGTCTAACAACAGGCTCAGGGGTGTTCTGTTTGTCTAACAACAGGCTGAGGGGTGTTCTGTCTGTCTAACAACAGGCTGAGGGGTGTTCTGTCTGTCTAACAACAGGCTGAGGGGTGTTCTGTCTAACAACAGGCTGAGGGGTGTTCTGTCTAACAACAGGCTGAGGGGTGTTCTGTCTAACAACAGGCTGAGGGGTGTTCTGTCTAACAACAGGCTGAGGGGTGTTCTGTCTAACAACAGGCTGAGGGGTGTTCTGTCTAACAACAGGCTGAGGGGTGTTCTGTCTAACAACAGGCTGAGGGGTGTTCTGTCTAACAACAGGCTGAGGGGTGTTCTGTCTAACAACAGGCTGAGGGGTGTTCTGTCTAACAACAGGCTGAGGGGTGTTCTGTCTGTCTAACAACAGGCTGAGGGGTGTTCTGTATATCTAACAACAGGCTCAGGGGTGTTCTGTCTGTCTAACAACAGGCTGAGGGGTGTTCTGTATATCTAACAACAGGCTGAGGGGTGTTCTGTCTGTCTAACAACAGGCTGAGGGGTGTTCTGTATATCTAACAACAGGCTGAGGGGTGTTCTGTCTGTCTAACAACAGGCTGAGGGGTGTTCTGTCTGTCTAACAACAGGCTGAGGGGTGTTCTGTCTAACAACAGGCTGAGGGGTGTCATGTCTATCTAACAACAGGCTGAGGGGTGTTCTGTCTGTCTAACAACAGGCTGAGGGGTGTTATGTCTGTCTTACAACAGGCTGAGGGGTGTTCTGTCTGTCTAACAACAGGCTGAGGGGTGGTCTGTCTAACACCAGGCTGAGGGGTGTCCTGTCTGTCTAACAACAGGCTGAGGTGTGTCCTGTCTATCTAACAACAGGCTGAGGGGTGTTCTGTCTATCTAACAACAGGCTGAGGGGTGTCCTGTCTGTCTAACAACAGGCTGAGGGGTGTTCTGTCTGTCTAACAACAGGCTGAGGGGTGTCCTGTATATATAACACCAGGCTGAGGGGTGTCCTGTCTGTCTAACAACAGGCTGAGGTGTGTCCTGTCTATCTAACAACAGGCTGAGGGGTGTTCTGTCTATCTAACAACAGGCTGAGGGGTGTCCTGTCTGTCTAACAACAGGCTGAGGGGTGTTCTGTCTGTCTAACAACAGGCTGAGGGGTGTCATGTCTATCTAACAACAGGCTGAGGGGTGTTCTGTCTGTCTAACAACAGGCTGAGGGGTGTTATGTCTGTCTTACAACAGGCTGAGGGGTGTTCTGTCTGTCTAACAACAGGCTGAGGGGTGGTCTGTCTAACACCAGGCTGAGGGGTGTCCTGTCTGTCTAACAACAGGCTGAGGTGTGTCCTGTCTATCTAACAACAGGCTGAGGGGTGTTTTGTCTGTCTAACAACAGGCTGAGGGGTGTCCTGTCTGTCTAACAACAGGCTGAGGGGTGTTCTGTCTGTCTAACAACAGGCTGAGGGGTGTCTGTCTGTCTAACAACAGGCTGAGGGGTGTTCTGTCTATCTAACAACAGGCTGAGGGTTGTTCTGTCTATATAACAACAGGCTGAGGGGTGTTCTGTCTGTCTCTAACAGGCTGAGGGGTGTTCTGTCTGTCTAACAACAGGCTGAGGGGTGTTCTGTCTGTCTAACAACAGGCTGAGGGGTGTTCTGTCTATCTAACAACAGGCTGAGGGGTGTTCTGTCTAACAACAGGCTGAGGGGTGTTCTCTCTATCTAACAGGCTGAGGGGTGTTCTGTCTGTCTAACAACTTGTTGAGGGGTGTTTTGTCTGTCTAACAACAGGCTGAGGGGTGTCCTGTCTGTCTAACAACAGGCTGAGGGGTGTTCTGTCTGTCTAACAACAGGCTGAGGGGTGTTCTGTCTATCTAACAACAGGCTGAGGGGTGTTTTGTCTGTCTAACAACAGGCTGAGGGGTGTTTTGTCTGTCTAACAACAGGCTGAGGGGTGTCCTGTCTGTCTAACAACAGGCTGAGGGGTGTTTTGTCTGTCTAACAACAGGCTGAGGGGTGTTTTGTCTAACAACAGGCTGAGGGGTGTTCTGTCTGTCTAACAACAGGCTGAGGGGTGTCCTGTCTGTCTAACAACAGGCTGAGGGGTGTCCTGTCTGTCTAACAACAGGCTGAGGGGTGTTCTGTCTATCTAACAACAGGCTGAGGGGTGTTCTGTCTGTCTAACACCAGGCTGAGGGGTGTTCTGTCTGTCTAACAACAGGCTGAGGGGTGTTCTGTCTGTCTAACAACAGGCTGAGGGGTGTTCTGTCTGTCTAACAACAGGCTGAGGGGTGTCCTGTCTGTCTAACAACAGGCTGAGGGGTGTCCTGTCTGTCTAACAACAGGCTGAGGGGTGTTCTGTCTGTCTAACAACAGGCTGAGGGGTGTTCTGTCTGTCTACCAACAGGCTGAGGGGTGTTCTGTCTGTCTAACAACAGGCTGAGGGGTGTTCTGTCTATCTAACAACAGGCTGAGGGGTGTTCTGTCTAACAACAGGCTGAGGGGTGTTCTGTCTGTCTAACAACAGGCTGAGGGGTGTTCTGTCTGTCTAACAACAGGCTGAGGGGTGTTCTGTCTAACAACAGGCTGAGGGGTGTTCTGTCTAACAACAGGCTGAGGGGTGTTCTGTTTAACAACAGGCTGAGGGGTGTTCTGTCTAACAACAGGCTGAGGGGTGTTCTGTCGGTCTAACAACAGGCTGAGGGGTGTTCTGTCTATCTAACAACAGGCTGAGGGGTGTTCTGTCGGTCTAACAACAGGCTGAGGGGTGTTCTGTCGGTCTAACAACAGGCTGAGGGGTGTTCTGTCGGTCTAACAACAGGCTGAGGGGTGTTCTGTCGGTCTGACAACAGGCTGAGGGGTGTTCTGCCTGTCTAACAACAGGCTGTTGGGTGTTCTGTCTAACAACAGGCTGAGGGGTGTTCTGTCTAACAACAGGCTGAGGGGTGTTCTGTCTAACAACAGGCTGAGGGGTGTTCTGTCTAACAACAGGCTGAGGGGTGTTCTGTCTAACAACAGGCTGAGGGGTGTTCTGTCTAACAACAGGCTGAGGGGTGTTCTGTCTAACAACAGGCTGAGGGGTGTTCTGTCTAACAACAGGCTGAGGGGTGTTCTGTCTAACAACAGGCTGAGGGGTGTTCTGTCTAACAACAGGCTGAGGGGTATTCTGTCTAACAACAGGCTGAGGGGTGTTCTGTCTGTCTAACAACAGGCTGAGGGGTGTTCTGTCTGTCTAACAACAGGCTGAGGGGTGTTCTGTCTAACAACAGGCTGAGGGGTATTCTGTCTGCCAACAGGCTGAGGGGTGTTCTGTCTGTCTAACAACAGGCTGAGGGGTGTTCTGTCTATCTAACAACAGGCTGAGGGGTGTTCTGTCTAACAACAGGCTCAGGGGTGTTCTGTTTGTCTAACAACAGGCTCAGGGGTGTTCTGTTTGTCTAACAACAGGCTGAGGGGTGTTCTGTCTGTCTAACAACAGGCTGAGGGGTGTTCTGTCTGTCTAACAACAGGCTGAGGGGTGTTCTGTCTAACAACAGGCTGAGGGGTGTTCTGTCTAACAACAGGCTGAGGGGTGTTCTGTCTAACAACAGGCTGAGGGGTGTTCTGTCTAACAACAGGCTGAGGGGTGTTCTGTCTAACAACAGGCTGAGGGGTGTTCTGTCTAACAACAGGCTGAGGGGTGTTCTGTCTAACAACAGGCTGAGGGGTGTTCTGTCTAACAACAGGCTGAGGGGTGTTCTGTCTAACAACAGGCTGAGGGGTGTTCTGTATATCTAACAACAGGCTCAGGGGTGTTCTGTCTGTCTAACAACAGGCTGAGGGGTGTTCTGTATATCTAACAACAGGCTCAGGGGTGTTCTGTCTGTCTAACAACAGGCTGAGGGGTGTTCTGTATATCTAACAACAGGCTGAGGGGTGTTCTGTCTGTCTAACAACAGGCTGAGGGGTGTTCTGTATATCTAACAACAGGCTGAGGGGTGTTCTGTCTGTCTAACAACAGGCTGAGGGGTGTTCTGTCTGTCTAACAACAGGCTGAGGGGTGTTCTGTCTAACAACAGGCTGAGGGGTGTCATGTCTATCTAACAACAGGCTGAGGGGTGTTCTGTCTGTCTAACAACAGGCTGAGGGGTGTTATGTCTGTCTTACAACAGGCTGAGGGGTGTTCTGTCTGTCTAACAACAGGCTGAGGGGTGGTCTGTCTAACACCAGGCTGAGGGGTGTCCTGTCTGTCTAACAACAGGCTGAGGTGTGTCCTGTCTATCTAACAACAGGCTGAGGGGTGTTCTGTCTATCTAACAACAGGCTGAGGGGTGTCCTGTCTGTCTAACAACAGGCTGAGGGGTATTCTGTCTGTCTAACAACAGGCTGAGGGGTGTCCTGTATATATAACACCAGGCTGAGGGGTGTCCTGTCTGTCTAACAACAGGCTGAGGTGTGTCCTGTCTATCTAACAACAGGCTGAGGGGTGTTCTGTCTATCTAACAACAGGCTGAGGGGTGTCCTGTCTGTCTAACAACAGGCTGAGGGGTGTTCTGTCTGTCTAACAACAGGCTGAGGGGTGTCATGTCTATCTAACAACAGGCTGAGGGGTGTTCTGTCTGTCTAACAACAGGCTGAGGGGTGTTATGTCTGTCTAACAACAGGCTGAGGGGTGTTCTGTCTGTCTAACAACAGACTGAGGGGTGGTCTGTCTAACACCAGGCTGAGGGGTGTCCTGTCTGTCTAACAACAGGCTGAGGTGTGTCCTGTCTATCTAACAACAGGCTGAGGGGTGTTCTGTCTATCTAACAACAGGCTGAGGGGTGTCCTGTCTGTCTAACAACAGGCTGAGGGGTGTTCTGTCTGTCTAACAACAGGCTGAGGGGTGTCCTGTATATATAACACCAGGCTGAGGGGTGTCCTGTCTGTCTAACAACAGGCTGAGGTGTGTCCTGTCTATCTAACAACAGGCTGAGGGGTGTCCTGTCTATCTAACAACAGGCTGAGGGGTGTCCTGTCTGTCTAACAACAGGCTGAGGGGTGTTCTGTATATCTAACAACAGGCTGAGGGGTGTTCTGTCTGTCTAACAACAGGCTGAGGGGTGTTCTGTCTGTCTAACAACAGGCTGAGGGGTGTTCTGTCTGTCTAACAACAGGCTGAGGGGTGTTCTGTCTGTCTAACAACAGGCTGAGGGGTGTTCTGTCTGTCTAACAACAGGCTGAGGGGTGTTCTGTCAGTCTAACAACAGGCTGAGGGGTGTTCTGTCTGTCTAACAACAGGCTGAGGGGTGTTCTGTCTGTCTAACAACAGGCTGAGGGGTGTTCTGTCTAACAACAGGCTGAGGGGTGTTCTGTCTAACAACAGGCTGAGGGGTGTTCTGTCTAACAACAGGCTGAGGGGTGTTCTGTCTAACAACAGGCTGAGGGGTGTTCTGTCTAACAACAGGCTGAGGGGTGTTCTGTCTAACAACAGGCTGAGGGGTGTTCTGTCTAACAACAGGCTGAGGGGTGTTCTGTCTATCTAACAACAGGCTGAGGGGTGTTCTGTCTAACAACAGGCTGAGGGGTGTCATGTCTATCTAACAACAGGCTGAGGGGTGTTCTGTCTGTCTAACAACAGGCTGAGGGGTGTTATGTCTGTCTAACAACAGGCTGAGGGGTGTTCTGTCTGTCTAACAACAGGCTGAGGGGTGTCCTGTATATAAAACACCAGGCTGAGGGGTGTCCTGTCTGTCTAACAACAGGCTGAGGGGTGTTCTGTCTGTCTAACAACAGGCTGAGGGGTGTTCTGTCTATCTAACAGGCCGAGGGGTGTTCTGTCTGTCTAACAACAGGCCGAGGGGTGTCCTGTCTGTCTAACAACAGGCAGAGGGGTGTCCTGTCTGTCTAACAACAGGCTGAGGGGTGTCCTGTCTGTCTAACAACAGGCTGAGGGGTGTCCTGTCTGTCTAACAACAGGCTGAGGGGTGTCCTGTATATATAACACCAGGCTGAGGGGTGTCCTGTCTGTCTAACACCAGGCTGAGGGGTGTCCTGTCTGTCTAACAACAGGCTGAGGGGTGTCCTGTATATATAACACCAGGCTGAGGGGTGTCCTGTCTGTCTAACAACAGGCTGAGGGGTGTTCTGTCTGTCTAACAACAGGCTGAGGGGTGTCCTGTCTGTCTAACAACAGGCTGAGGGGTGTTCTGTCTGTCTAACAACAGGCTGAGGGGTGTTCTGTCTAACAACAGGCTGAGGGGTGTTCTGTCTAACAACAGGCTGAGGGGTGTTCTGTCTGTCTAACAACAGGCTGAGGGGTGTTCTGTCTGTCTAACAACAGGCTGAGGGGTGTTCTGTCTAACAACAGGCTGAGGGGTGTCATGTCTATCTAACAACAGGCTGAGGGGTGTTCTGTCTGTCTAACAACAGGCTGAGGGGTGTTATGTCTGTCTTACAACAGGCTGAGGGGTGTTCTGTCTGTCTAACAACAGGCTGAGGGGTGGTCTGTCTGTCTAACAACAGGCTGAGGTGTGTCCTGTCTATCTAACAACAGGCTGAGGGGTGTTCTGTCTATCTAACAACAGGCTGAGGGGTGTCCTGTCTGTCTAACAACAGGCTGAGGGGTGTTCTGTCTGTCTAACAACAGGCTGAGGGGTGTCCTGTATATATAACACCAGGCTGAGGGGTGTCCTGTCTGTCTAACAACAGGCTGAGGTGTGTCCTGTCTATCTAACAACAGGCTGAGGGGTGTTCTGTCTATCTAACAACAGGCTGAGGGGTGTCCTGTCTGTCTAACAACAGGCTGAGGGGTGTTCTGTCTGTCTAACAACAGGCTGAGGGGTGTCATGTCTATCTAACAACAGGCTGAGGGGTGTTCTGTCTGTCTAACAACAGGCTGAGGGGTGTTATGTCTGTCTTACAACAGGCTGAGGGGTGTTCTGTCTGTCTAACAACAGGCTGAGGGGTGGTCTGTCTAACACCAGGCTGAGGGGTGTCCTGTCTGTCTAACAACAGGCTGAGGTGTGTCCTGTCTATCTAACAACAGGCTGAGGGGTGTTCTGTCTATCTAACAACAGGCTGAGGGGTGTCCTGTCTGTCTAACAACAGGCTGAGGGGTGTTCTGTCTGTCTAACAACAGGCTGAGGGGTGTCCTGTATATATAACACCAGGCTGAGGGGTGTCCTGTCTGTCTAACAACAGGCTGAGGTGTGTCCTGTCTATCTAACAACAGGCTGAGGGGTGTTCTGTCTATCTAACAACAGGCTGAGGGGTGTCCTGTCTGTCTAACAACAGGCTGAGGGGTGTTCTGTCTGTCTAACAACAGGCTGAGGGGTGTTCTGTCTGTCTAACAACAGGCTGAGGGGTGTTCTGTCTGTCTAACAACAGGCTGAGGGGTGTTCTGTCTGTCTAACAACAGGCTGAGGGGTGTTCTGTCAGTCTAACAACAGGCTGAGGGGTGTTCTGTCTGTCTAACAACAGGCTGAGGGGTGTTCTGTCTGTCTAACAACAGGCTGAGGGGTGTTCTGTCTAACAACAGGCTGAGGGGTGTTCTGTCTAACAACAGGCTGAGGGGTGTTCTGTCTAACAACAGGCTGAGGGGTGTTCTGTCTAACAACAGGCTGAGGGGTGTTCTGTCTAACAACAGGCTGAGGGGTGTTCTGTCTAACAACAGGCTGAGGGGTGTTCTGTCTAACAACAGGCTGAGGGGTGTTCTGTCTATCTAACAACAGGCTGAGGGGTGTTCTGTCTGTCTAACAACAGGCTGAGGGGTGTTCTGTCTAACAACAGGCTGAGGGGTGTCATGTCTATCTAACAACAGGCTGAGGGGTGTTCTGTCTGTCTAACAACAGGCTGAGGGGTGTTATGTCTGTCTAACAACAGGCTGAGGGGTGTTCTGTCTGTCTAACAACAGGCTGAGGGGTGTCCTGTATATAAAACACCAGGCTGAGGGGTGTCCTGTCTATCTAACAACAGGCTGAGGGGTGTTCTGTCTGTCTAACAACAGGCCGAGGGGTGTCCTGTCTGTCTAACAACAGGCCGAGGGGTGTCCTGTCTGTCTAACAACAGGCTGAGGGGTGTCCTGTCTGTCTAACAACAGGCTGAGGGGTGTCCTGTCTGTCTAACAACAGGCTGAGGGGTGTCCTGTATATATAACACCAGGCTGAGGGGTGTCCTGTCTGTCTAACACCAGGCTGAGGGGTGTCCTGTCTGTCTAACAACAGGCTGAGGGGTGTCCTGTATATATAACACCAGGCTGAGGGGTGTCCTGTCTGTCTAACAACAGGCTGAGGGGTGTTCTGTCTGTCTAACAACAGGCTGAGGGGTGTCCTGTCTGTCTAACAACAGGCTGAGGGGTGTTCTGTCTGTCTAACAACAGGCTGAGGGGTGTTCTGTCTGTCTAACAACAGGCTGAGGGGTGTTCTGTCTGTCTAACAACAGGCTGAGGGGTGTCCTGTCTGTCTAACAACAGGCTGAGGGGTGTTCTGTCTGTCTAACAACAGGCTGAGGGGTGTTCTGTCTGTCTGACAACAGGCTGAGGGGTGTCCTGTATATATAACACCAGGCTGAGGGGTGTTCTGTCTGTCTAACAACAGGCTGAGGGGTGTTCTGTCTATATAACAACAGGCTGAGGGGTGTTCTGTCTGTCTAACAACAGGCTGAGGGGTGTTCTGTCTGTCTAACAACAGGCTGAGGGGTGTCCTGTCTGTCTAACAACAGGCTGAGGGGTGTTCTGTCTATCTAACAACAGGCCGAGGGGTGTTCTGTCTGTCTAACAACAGGCTGAGGGGTGTCCTGTCTGTCTAACAACAGGCTGAGGGGTGTCCTGTCTGTCTGTAAATCAACAGGCTGAGGGGTGTTCTGTCTATCTAACAACAGGCTGAGGGGTGTTCTGTCTAACAACAGGCTGAGGGGTGTTCTGTCTATCTAACAACAGGCTGAGGGGTGTTCTGTCTAACAACAGGCTGAGGGGTGTTCTGTCTATCTAACAACAGGCTGAGGGGTGTCCTGTCTGTCTAACAACAGGCTGAGGGGTGTTCTGTCTGTCTAACAACAGGCTGAGGGGTGTTCTGTCTGTCTAACAACAGGCTGAGGGGTGTTCTGTCTGTCTAACAACAGGCTGAGGTGTGTCCTGTCTGTCTAACAACAGGCTGAGGGGTGTCCTGTCTGTCTAACAACAGGCTGAGGGGTGTTCTGTCTGTCTAACAACAGGCTGAGGGGTGTCCTGTCTGTCTAACAACAGGCTGAGGGGTGTCCTGTCTGTCTAACAACAGGCTGAGGGGTGTTCTGTCTGTCTAACAACAGGCTGAGGGGTGTTCTGTCTGTCTAACAACAGGCTGAGGGGTGTTCTGTCTATCTACCAACAGGCTGAGGGGTGTTCTGTCTATCTAACAACAGGCTGAGGGGTGTTATGTCTGTCTAACAACAGGCTGAGGGGTGTCCTGTCTGTAACAACAGGCGGGGGGGGTGTTCTGTCTGTCTAACAACAGGCTGTTGGGTGTTCTGTCTGTCTGACAACAGGCTGAGGGGTGTTCTGTCTATCTGTCTAACAACAGGCTGAGGGGTAATCTGTCTGTCTGTCTATCTAACAACAGGCTGAGGGGTGTTCTGTCTGTCTAACAACAGGCTGAGGGATGTGTTGTCTGTCTAACAACAGGCTGAGGGGTGTTCTGTCTATCTAGCAACAGGCTGAGGGGTGTTCTGTCTAACAACAGGCTGAGGGGTGTTCTGTCTATCTAGCAACAGGCTGAGGGGTGTTCTGTCTAACAACAGGCTGAGGGGTGTTCTGTCTATCTAGCAACAGGCTGAGGGGTGTTCTGTCTAACAACAGGCTGAGGGGTGTTCTGTCTGTCTCTAACAGGCTGAGGGGTGTTCTGTCTATCTAGCAACAGGCTGAGGGGTGTTCTGTCTATCTAGCAACAGGCTGAGGGGTGTTCTGTCTGTCTAACAACAGGCTGAGGGGTGTTCTGTCTATCTAACAACAGGCTGAGGGGTGTTCTGTCTGTCTAACAACAGGCTGAGGGGTGTTCTGTCTGTCTAACAACAGGCTGAGGGGTGTTCTGTCTGTCTAACAACAGGCTGAGGGGTGTTCTGTCTATCTAGCAACAGGCTGAGGGGTGTTCTGTCTGTCTAACAACAGGCTGAGGGGTGTTCTGTCTGTCTAACAACAGGCTGAGGGGTTGTTCTGTCTGTCTAACAACAGGCTGAGGGGTGTTCTGTCTATCTACCAACAGGCTGAAGGGTTGTTCTGTCTGTCTGACAACAGGCTGAGGGGTGTTCTGTCTGTCTAACAACAGGCTGTTGGGTGTTCTGTCTGTCTGACAACAGGCTGAGGGGTGTTCTGTCTATCTGTCTAACAACAGGCTGAGGGATAATCTGTCTGTCTGTCTATCTAACAACAGGCTGAGGGGTGTTCTGTCTGTCTAACAACAGGCTGAGGGATGTGTTGTCTGTCTAACAACAGGCTGAGGGGTGTTCTGTCTATCTAGCAACAGGCTGAGGGGTGTTCTGTCTGTCTATCTAACAGGCTGAGGGGTGTTTTGTCTGTCTAACAACAGGCTGAGGGGTGTTCTGTCTATCTAACAACAGGCTGAGGGGTTTCTGTCTATCTAACAACAGGCTGAGGGGTTTCTGTCTATCTAACAACAGGCTGAGGGGTGTTCTCTCTATCTAACAGGCTGAGGGGTGTTCTGTCTGTCTAACAACAGGCTGAGGGGTGTTCTGTCTATCTAACAACAGGCTGAGGGGTGTTCTGTCTGTCTAACAACAGGCTGAGGGGTGTTTTGTCTAACAACAGGCTGAGGGGTGTTCTGTCTGTCTAACAACAGGCTGAGGGGTGTCCTGTCTGTCTAACAACAGGCTGAGGGGTGTCCTGTCTGTCTAACAACAGGCTGAGGGGTGTTCTGTCTGTTTCTGTCTAACAACAGGCTGATGGGTGTTCTGTCTATCTAACAACAGGCTGAGGGGTGTCCTGTCTGTCTAACAACAGGCTGAGGGGTGTCCTGTCTGTCTAACAACAGGCTGAGGGGTGTTCTGTCTATCTAACAACAGGCTGAGGGGTGTTCTGTCTATCTAACAACAGGCTGAGGGGTGTCCTGTCTGTCTAACAACAGGCTGAGGGGTGTCCTGTCTGTCTAACAACAGGCTGAGGGGTGTTCTGTCTATTTAACAACAGGCTGAGGGGTGTTCTGTCTGTCTAACAACAGGCTGAGGGGTGTTCTGTCTGTCTAACAACAGGCTGAGGGGTGTTCTGTCTGTCTAACAACAGGCTGAGGGGTGTTCTGTCTGTCTAACAACAGGCTGAGGGGTGTTCTGTCTGTCTAACAACAGGCTGAGGGGTGTTCTGTCTGTCTAACAACAGGCTGAGGGGTGTTCTGTCTGTCTAACAACAGGCTGAGGGGTGTCCTGTCTGTCTAACAACAGGCTGAGGGGTGTCCTGTCTGTCTAACAACAGGCTGAGGGGTGTCCTGTCTGTCTAACAACAGGCTGAGGGGTGTTTTGTCTGTCTGTCTGACAACAGGCTGAGGGGTGTTATGTCTGTCTAACAACAGGCTGAGGGGTGTCCTGTCTGTCTAACAACAGGCTGAGGGGTGTCCTGTCTGTCTAACAACAGGCTGAGGGGTGTTTTGTCTGTCTGTCTGACAACAGGCTGAGGGGTGTTCTGTCTGTCTAACAACAGGCTGAGGGGTGTTCTGTCTGTCTAACAACAGGCTGAGGGGTGTTCTGTCTAACAACAGGCTGAGGGGTGTTCTGTCTGTCTAACAACAGGCTGAGGGGTGTTCTGTCTATATAACAACAGGCTGAGGGGTGTTCTGTCTGTCTAACAACAGGCTGAGGGGTGTTCTGTCTATCTAACAACAGGCTGAGGGGTGTTCTGTCTAACAACAGGCTGAGGGGTGTTCTGTCTGTCTGTCTAACAACAGGCTGAGGGGTGTCCTGTTTGTCTAACAACAGGCTGAGGGGTGTTCTGTCTGTCTAACAACAGGCTGAGGGGTGGTCTGTCTGTCTATCTAACAACAGGCTGAGGGGTGTCTGTCTGTCTAACAACAGGCTGAGGGGTGTTCTGTCTGTCTAACAACAGGCGGAGGGGTGTCTGTCTGTCTAACAACAGGCTGAGGGGTGTTCTGTCTGTCTAACAACAGGCTGAGGGGTGTTCTGTCTGTCTAACAACAGGCTGAGGGGTGTTCTGTCTGTCTAACAACAGGCTGAGGGGTGTCATGTCTATATAACAACAGGCTGAGGGGTGTTCTGTCTATATAACAACAGGCTGAGGGGTGTTCTTTTTTTAATCTAACAACAGGCTGAGGGGTGTCCTGTCTGTCTAACAACAGGCTGAGGGGTGTCCTGTCTGTCTAACAACAGGTTGAGGGGTGTTCTGTCTGTCTAACAACAGGCTGAGGGGTGTTCTGTCTAACAACAGGCTGAGGGGTGTTCTGTCTGTCTGTCTAACAACAGGCTGAGGGGTGTTCTGTCTGTCTAACAACAGGCTGAGGGGTGTTCTGTCTGTCTAACAACAGGCTGAGGGGTGTTCTGTCTGTCTAACAACAGGCTGAGGGGTGTTCTGTCTGTCTAACAACAGGCTGAGGGGTGTCCTGTCTGTCTAACAACAGGCTGAGGGGTGTTCTGTCTGTCTAACAACAGGCTGAGGGGTGTTCTGTCTGTCTAACAACAGGCGGAGGGGTGTTCTGTCTATCTAACAACAGGCTGAGGGGTGTTCTGTCTGTCTAACAACAGGCGGAGGGGTGTTCTGTGTTGAGCTCAGTGTGCCCTGTCTCGCAGACAGCTGGACTGGAGTCAGCCGATCAATAGGACAAGCAAACAGGGAGAATGGTCAATGTATTTACACTGCAGGCTGACTCGAGAGGGAGGGAGAGAGGGAGGGAGGGGGGGGGGGGGTGAGAGGGGGAGAACGGGAGGGAAGGAGGGAGGGGGGGTGGGAGCGAGAGAGGGAGGGAGGGAGTGGGGTGGGAGCAAGAGAGGGAGGGGGGAGTAGAGAGAGGGAGGGGGGGGGGCGAGAGAGAGGGAGAGAGAGAGGGAGGGAGGGAGGGAGGGGGAGAGAGAGGGAGGGAGAGGGAGGGAGGGTGGGGTGCGAGCGAGAGAGGGAGGGGGTAGGGAGATATGTTGTAGACAGGATGAGAAAACAAGATTAATCCTAAATTAGCTAAACCACAACCCTACCTCTGGATTCATGTCCACATCCTGGTTCAACCCTACCCCTAGCTACATGGAAGCCTCAGTGAGAGACAGAGGGGTTGACCCTATAGAGAGCAGAGTGGAGGAAGCCTCAGTGAGAAAACAGCAATGGACAAGGCATATTGACAGTATGGAGAGGCATGCGTAGCCGAGTGATCGTTGGTTCCAGTGGGTAGCTGGGCGGACTGGAGACATGGCGATTCAGACAGCTAGCGGGCCGGGGCAGGCAGGCTAGCAGAAGGGCCTTAGAGGGACGTCGCGACGGAAGAAGTCTGTTGTAGCCCCCTCGTGCGGTTACGTCGGCAGACCAGTCGTGATGAATCAGCAGGGGTCGTGTAGTAAAAGGGTCCAGGCCAATTGGCAAAATAGGTATAGTAGCCCAGGGAAATTGGCTGATGGACCTCTTCAGCTAACAGTCCGGTATGCTCTAGACAGCTAGCGGGCCGCGGTTAGCAGGCTAGCAGATGGGCATCCAGGGGACGTTGCGACGGAGGAGCCTTTTGAAAAAACCCCTCGGGCAGATTACGTCGGTAGTCCAGTCGTGATGGATCGGCGGGGCTGCGTATCGGCAATAAAAGGGGTCCAGGTAAATTGGCAAAATAGGTATTGTAGCCCAAGTAGTGGCTGATGGACCTCTTCAGCTAGCCGGGAGATGGGCCTAGCATAGACTAGCTCCAGGCTGATTGGTGCTTGCTTCAGGACAGAGACGTTAGCCAGGAGAAGCCAATCGGATAGCAGCTAGCTAGCTGCGATGATCCAGGTGAAGAGGTGCAGAGCTTGCGGTAGGAATCCGGAGAAAAAGAAGTCCAATAAGCTCTGTGTTGAATCACGCTGTGCAGACTGGCAGGAGTTGTCCGGGCTAAAGGTTAGCTGATGACCGCTAGCAGTGGCTAGCTGACTACTAGCTAAAACATATTAAGTATACGGAACAAAAATATCAGCGTAACATGTAACAATTTCAAAGTATTTACTGAGTTACAGTTCATATAAGGAAATAAGTCAATTTAAATAAATTGAGTTAAATAAATTAAATAAAGGCCCTAGTCTATTGATTTCACATGTAGCCATGGGTGGTCCTGGGAGGGCATTGGACCACCAACACAGCAGACAGGCCCACGCACTGGGGAGCCAGGCCCAGCCAATCAGAATGAGTTTTTTCCCCATAAAAGAGCTTTATTACAGACAGAAATACTCCTCAGCTTTTTGTGTGTATGGAACATTTTTGGGATTTTTTATTTCAGATCATGAAACATGGGACCAACACTTTACATGTTGCGTTTATATTTTAGTTCAATATATATTTGTTCTTTGTCACTTATTCTTAGTATTTAATACTTAGTATTTAAAAATTTTTGTGGTCCACTTAAAGGATTGCTGCAGATCTTGAGTTATTTATTTTCCTATTCCTATTGTCAATATTTCAGTTATTTTCCACATGCATTTTATATCCTGAGATTTGCGACCAACACTTTACATGTTGCATTGTTATTTTTGTTCTGTGTAGTTGAAAAGTTCTTAATTAGCTGAAATGCTAAAGTTATCCGTGATGAGATTTGAACTCGTGACCAACATTTGTTTTTTTGACTGTCTTATGTAGCAATACCAAATGTATCATATCATACTTATTTGAGTGTCCTGAATTTACAATTACTATGTTACGTCTTGTCTATGAGACCAGGCTGTCTCTCCAGGTTCTGTTGAGCCGTCTATGAGACCGGGCTGTCTCTCCAGGTTCTGTGGAGCCGTCTATGAGACCGGGCTGTCTCTCCAGGTTCTGTGGAGCCGTCTATGAGACCGGGCTATCTCTCCAGGTTCCGTGGAGCCGTCTATGAGACCGGGCTATCTCTCCAGGTTCCGTGGAGCTGTCTATGAGACCGGGCTATCTCACCAGGTTCCGTGGAGCCGTCTATGAGACCGGGCTGTCTCTCCAGGTTCTGTGGAGCTATCAGAGAGAACAGCCTCTGTCGGGATCGTACCCATTCCTGTTAGATTTGGACTATGTAACGTTTATCTTTGAAAGTGATAGCTCGTCAGTGTGTCAAAGTGTCGGGGGAGTGGAAGTAATCGTTATCTCTGCAGCCTCAGTTGATCTGTGATCAAAGTACGTCCATACAGGGTACTAGTGCTCTCCAGACAGTTGTTCTTGTTCGTGGAGTCACGCTATAAACACTTTTTTTTTGGGGGGGGGGGGGGCACTACAGAAAATGTTGCAGGGATGAAGCAGGAAAAGAGTCAACACAAGGAGTTCCTGGAGAATATCAGTGTTCTGAAATGGATATGTAGCTTTGTCCTGTTAGGTCCGGCTTGTATTGGATTGATGATGTACCTTCTGTTGACCTCTCTGTGGCCGCTGCCTGTTCTCTACTTCGTGTGGCAGTTGACGGACTGGCACACACCTGAAAGAGGGGGTAGGAGAAGTGCATTTGTGAGAAACTGGAAAGTGTGGAAGCACGTTAGGGACTACTTCCCAAGTGAAGTTAGTGAAAACGGCGGAGTTGAACCCAAAGGAGAACTACATCTTAGGGTGTCATCCTCATGGGGTGTTCAGTATCGGAGCCTTTGCCTCTTTTAGCACCGAGGCCTGTGGCTTTATGGACCTCTTTCCCGGGGTGCGCTCCTGCCTCTGCATCCTGGGCGGCCTCTTCAAGATCCCCCTCTACAGGGAATATGCCATGGCCACAGGTTGTTGTTCAGTCAGCAAGCCCAGTCTTGCGCACCTTCTGTCTAAAAGTGGACAAGGCAATGCGGTGGTGATTGTGATAGGGGGCGCTGCTGAGTCACTGTTGAGCCTGCCTGGGGTGAACACTGTGGTTATGAAACAGAGGAAAGGCTTCGTCCGCGTGGCCCTGGAGTTTGGGGCTGACCTGGTGCCCGTCTACTCGTATGGGGAGAACAATATGTTCCACCAGGTGATCTTCTCAGAGGGGAGTGTGGGCTGGAGGTTACAGCAACTCTTTAAGAAGATCATGAGCTTTTCCCCGTGTCTGTTTGTCGGTGAACGCTGGTTCTGGATGCCTTACCACTGCCCTGCCACCACTGTAGTGGGTAGTCCTATCCCAGTGCCCAAGAGGCTTTCTCCCACTCAAGAGGAGGTGGACCACTATCATGGCATATACATGGAATCCCTGGCCAAGCTCTTCAATGAACACAAGACCAGCTGTGGACTCTCAGACAGCCACGAGCTACGGATCGTATAGACCAATCATTTCAACTGCTCCCCACGAGGACATAGTGAATGATACTGTAGTCTATTGATCTCCACAGTGAGACTACTTCAATCCACACATTCCAACTAGAGGATCTGATCCAGAGAGGTCACAATCATTGATCCCTGGATTACCCAAGATGCCTGGCGAATAGCTTCTGACTGTATTTACTGTAAGAATCAACACAAATCTCACGTAATTTGGCCAGGTGTTTGTTTACGTAATCTGTCCTTGTGATATACATTTTTGAATCACTTTTTTTTAAAGACTACAATGGAACAGCGCACGTGATTTATACTCTCCATTTCATAAAACAACAACAACAACAACAACAACAGTGATTGATTGTGTGACTAAGGATTTATAAAGAAATATACTGGGCGGCCATGTTGAGTACAATCAGACTTTGTAGTTACCAGCAGCAATCTGAGTGAAGGTTATCAGGGAGTTTATCAGGGATCTTATTAACAGTCTTTCATGTATAATAACTCAAACCTTTTTGAATAAGTTGCGCACTAGAGTAATATATTGAAAAGTATGACTTTCTATTTCAATAAATTTGACTTGTGGTGAGGTTCAGTTTTGACCAGTTTAATTTATTTATTTTAAGAAAGAGAACACACTCTGCCTCACCAACTACCATGACAATACAACGGAACCACACACACACACACACACACACTATTTTTTTTAAATAGACAAAAAAAACATCCTTGTCACCTGATACATCGTTAAAATCGAATATCCCTTTGCATTTTTAAATTATTTTTTTGATCTCACCATTGTTCACTTACATTTAGCAGCTCTAATTACCTTTGGGTGGCCTAGATTTCCTCCATCTCAGTGTGTGTGTGTGTGTGTGTGTGTGTGTGTGTGTGTGTGTGTGTGTGTGTGTGTGTGTGTCTTAGATACCTTAGCCAAACAGTTTAAACCAGTTCCATGCATAGTAACATAATTACTCCAGCCATTTGCACAACACAGTAACACAACGCTGGGAATTCATCAAACACCCCACCGCCTCAGGAAAGGACCATTTCTTGTTTTTAGATCCATAATTTATTAGTGTCGTTGAGATATCTCACAGTAATTCTCTAAGTCCTTTACCCTATGACCGGAGCATATACTTTACACTGGTCTTCTCTGAAGGAGTGTATTCCTTCACATCGGGAACGCAGTTGATATGGGGGATGTGTGTGTGTGTGTCTGGGTGGGTGTTGGTGTGCCAGATAAGTGAGGTGTGTGCGTGTGAGAGCCAGGAGTTGAGTCAAACATAATTAGGACTGGGCTGTGATGACAGAGACAGTCTAACCAGTTGAGCTCTGACCTGCCGGCTGGTTGCACTGAGAGGGAAATGATTCTCGGGCAGAAACAGACTGCTGTCTGGGCTTGGGCGGTATCCAGATTGTCATACCTTTATACCGACCTTGTGCCATACCGTGATATTCAGTAATACCGGCACTGAGCACAAGGAGCGCTGTTTCCAAACCTCACTGTTAGCGATGCTAACAAGTACATGTAAAATCCCATAGAGAATGCTAACTAAATGCTAACGAGCGCATTGCAAACATTTTGTACAGTTTCTGACCTAAACCACACAAGTAACTAAAAAATGCTACCTAGATAGCTAACAAACTACTAAATTAGCAAACCAAATGCAGAACTGCTGAGCATTTAGCACATTTTAGGCAGTTAACGTAATAGTTCTAAGATATCTATCTGGTAAGTATCTAATAAATCAAATACTGTAAATCAAATAAATAATTATAATACATAAATAAATGAATAAAATAATACTGCACAGTTTCCTAAGGCCAAGAAGCGAAGCTGCCATCTCTATCTGCGTCATCTTGTATTCTAAAACTAGATCACTGTTGCGCAACAGTGAATGACTCACAAGGCGCCGGTCACTCATCGTTGTGTGCTTGTTAACAAACACCATATGACACGTGACTGGGGACTACCATAAACTTCATAATAATGTGACAGGTGAAATGAAGAAAGCTATTTTATTTTATCTCCTAGCGTATTGCACAAGTTGACTGCAGGCACCTACTTAAAAAGTAGCTACAAATATTAAAATGAATAAAAATACTTAAAATAAATTGTTTCAACGGTATTGACTGTATTAAAAAAATGTTAAATATTTTTCCAAATACCCCGGTATACGGTATATACGGTATACGGCCAAGCCTACTGCTGTCATCACATACTGTAGAACTTCAACCCTCTGTCATAGAGCCTACCTTATGCTGTCGTTAGCCTGCCTTAACAGAACCCTCTGTTATAGAGCCTACCTTATGCTGTCGTTAGCCTGACTTAACAGAACCCTCTGTCATAGAGCCTACCTTATGCTGTCGTTAGCCTGACTTAACAGAACCCTCTGTTATAGAGCCTACCTTATGCTGTCGTTAGCCTGACTTAACAGAACCCTCTGTCATAGAGCCTACCTTATGCTGTCGTTAGCCTGACTTAACAGAACCCTCTGTTATAGAGCCTACCTTATGCTGTCGTTAGCCTGACTTAACAGAACCCTCTGTTATAGAGCCTACCTTATGCTGTCGTTAGCCTGACTTAACAGAACCCTCTGTCATAGAGCCTACCTTATGCTGTCGTTAGCCTGACTTAACAGAACACTCTGTCATAGAGCCTACCTTATGCTGTCGTTAGCCTGACTTAACAGAACACTCTGTCATAGAGCCTATTTTAGGGTGTCGTAAGCCTGACTTAACAGAACCCTCTGTCATAGAGCCTACCTTATGCTGTCGTTAGCCTGACTTAACAGAACCCTCTGTTATAGAGCCTATTTTAGGGTGCCATAAGCCTCTGTTGTCAAGAAGCCTACTTTATCTGGTAATAGAGCTTTTTACATCAACAGAACCTCAAAGTATGCATTGCTGTAACATGTATTATTGAATAGACCTTATGAAATGCAACAACGAATATCAGTATATCACAAAATGATGAAACACTGTGGTAAGTCATCGTCAGGGGAGTGAGATTCACAGTCGAAAAGCTAGCACTGTCACACTTGCTCCTGCTACGCCCTCTGGTGTTCATCTAGTGTCTTCTTGACCAGCAGCTACTCCCCCAGTACACTCTCTCTCTCCCTCTCTGTGTGATTGTGTGGTTGGAGACAGGTGTGGTGGAGTCAGAGCAGATCCCTACCAGCTGCAACTCGTTCCATAATCAAGACCTCTACAAATACTCAGTCCTGCCACTTCCACTCTGCCAGATCTCTGCTCAGTCAGATCATGATTCTAGCCATTTATGATTATTCAAGATCCTGTTACTCTGCTGTGCCTGTTTCCCTGTCTGACATCGTTTATCCTCTCATTGCAGTTTACCGCTCTGTCTCTGTCTCCTGTCTCCTGTTCCACATCTCACCACCCAACTACCTTGCTCTGGATTTTACTCACCACTACCACCTTGGATTCCCCTCAGGACCTGTTAACCCTGTTCTACCCAGCTCACTCCAACCTCGCTCTACACATCTGGTTTTTCTGCAACTCATCCGAGCCTCCCCGGAGCTGCACTCCATATCTCCCTGTGTAACAATAAATATTTTGGTTCATTCATCTCTGTTTCCTCATCTGAGTCTGCTCTTGGGTTCCCCTGTGTCGCTCCGCTTAACAAGCATGTTAAAACACAGTGTTGCTGTCACCAACACGGCGGGCTATCTAGTGGTTAGAGCGTTGGACCAGTAACCGAAAGGTTGCTGGATGGAATCCCCAAACTGACAAGGTAAAAATCTGTCGTTCTGTCCCTGAACAATGCAGTTAACCCACTGTTCCCCGGTAGGCCGTCATTGTAAATAAGAATTTGTTCTTTAACTGACTTGCCTCGTTAAATAAAGGTATAAAAAAAATTCTGACCTCTCGTCACTCTCAGATACATCCCAAATGGCACCCTATTCCTTATGTAGTGAAGTCATTTTGTAGTGCACTACATAGGGAGTAGGGTTTAATTTGGGATGCAGACCCTCTACTGTGCTTTGTCACTCCATCCCTCCTCTCTTTCCCTCTCTGTCTGGTCTTGTGTCTCTGCCAGTGTTTTCACTAGGGAGTCTTTCTGCAGCTGAGGTTGAATAGGGAGTAGTGCTGATTAGAGCCAGAGACATACAGTGCGTTCAGAAAGAATTCAGACCCCTTGACTTTTTCCACATTTTGTTACGTTACAGCCTTATTCTAAAATGCAGTTTTGTAATTGTCTAAAACAAGCAGACAACAAGAACATTGTGTTTGAAAATGTTTTTTTGCTGTGAGCCGATGGGGTAACCTAGGTAACCACAGGCTGTTTACCCTACAGGTGGGCAGAGTCACGACGTTCTAGCTAATACCGGACTGGGTCTATCCCTGGAGGCAGTCAATAATATCTGTCGGCTGATTGGTTGAGCCTTCTTGGGCGCGTGACGTCGCAAAACCCTTGCCAAAACACAAAACATGGCGGACAACTTCTCTCACCTCAGCTCTGAAACCAGTAGTAAACACCTTCAGTTACAGGGCCTTCAGAAAGTATTCACACCCCTTGACTTTTTCCACATTTAGTTGTTACAGCCTGAATTTAAAATGGATTACATTTGGATTTTTTTGTCACTGGCCTACACACAATACCCCATAATGTCAAAGTGGAATTGTTTTTAAATTTTTACAAATTAATAAAAAATGAAAAGCTGAAATGTCTTGAGTCGATAAGTATTCGACCCCTTTATTATGGGAAAACTTCCTAAGAGTGGTCTCTTCTCCATCAATTTCTTTGAATATTCATTGAGGGGTGGTGAATATTCAATGAGGGATGTTCAATATTCAATGAGAGGTGTTGTCGTCAACCGCCTGAATTCTATGGCAAAGGTATTACAAATGAATCAACCTCATGAATATGCATAGACTGTCTCGAATTTCAGCAGGGACAGCTCTGATATAAAGTGTTTGTTTTTTCTCAAAGTTGCCAGGATGTCACTTGCATCACACATATTAACACTCCTAACAACCTAAGCATTACCAAACGTCTATTAGATCAAATAAGCATTACGTATCAAAATAGCAATTCATGTTTATCTTGACTAAATTCAATGTACTCATTGCCCCCATACAAAAAAACTCCTCACCTGCTTTAATAATCAAGATCATGGACACATTTTTTGGGTGGAGAAAACCCTCTCACTTCGCCTCTTCCTCTCTGCTGACAGTTACAGGGGGTTTGACTAGATGAGATACACTTTATGTCACAATTGACCAGAATTGACCATTCGTAGCAGGTTAGGAGAACTTAAGCAGCATGTTAGGATAATTAACGTAGCAGGTTAGGATAATTAACATAACAGGTTAGGATAATTAACATAACAGGTTAGGATAATTAACGTTACCGGTTAGGATAATTAACTTAACAGGTTAGGATAATTAACTTAACCGGTTAGGATAATTAACGTAACAGGTTAGGATAATTAACGTAACAGGTTAGGATAATTAACGTAACACAAAGAGCACAAAACTAATGAAACAAATAGAAACACCGGGCTTTATCGTTGTTTTTTTACAGAAATGTTTAGTGATTGACTAGGAATGCCTCGGAGATCGACCAGTCGATTGCGACCGACCGGTTGGTGACCACTGGTTTAGAGAACCATGGGAGTGTCCCAAATGGCACCCTATTCCCTATATAGTGCACTACTTTTAACCAGTTTGACCAGAGCCTTGGTCAAAAGTAGTGTGCACTACATAGGGAATAGGGTGTCATTTGGGACACATTTCATAAATGGATACTATGAACAGTTGAGATCCCCACAGCAGACCCCCCCCCCTCTTAGCTGCCCTGGTCTCTGCGACCCCTCCTACTTAAATAACATAGTGGCCTGTGTGAGGGCAGGGAGGGACTGGAGCGTATCGGTCATGACTGGTTTAATAACGAGAACCTGTCAGCGACCTGTGATCCAAGGAAGAAAGGGAGATAAAAGCCACAGCAGTTAACTGTGTGTCTCTAACTGACCTGTACAATAATAACTGAATAATAATAGCACAATAATAATAAGGTTAGTAATGAGACTATATACAGGGGGTACTGGTACAGAGTCAATGTGCAGGGGTACAGGTTAGTAATGAGGCTATATACAGGGGTACAGGTTAGTAATGAGGCTATATACAGGGGTACAGGTTAGTAATGATACTATATACAGGGGGTACAGGTTAGTAATGATGCTATATACAGGGGTACAGGTTAGTAATGATACTATATACAGGGGTACAGGTTAGTAATGAGACTATATACAGGGGTATAGGTTAGTAATGAGACTATATACAGGGGTACAGGTTAGTAATGCGACTATATACAGGGGTACAGGTTAGTAATGATACTATATACAGGGGGTACAGGTTGGTAATGAGGCTATATACAGGGGTACAGGTTAGTAATGAGACTATATACAGGGGTACAGGTTAGTAATGAGGCTATATACAGGGGTACAGGTTAGTAATGAGACTATATACAGAGGGTACTGGTACAGAGTCAATGTGCAGGGGTACAGGTTAGTAATGAGGCTATATACAAGGGTACAGGTTAGTAATGAGACTATATACAGGGGTACAGGTTAGTAATGAGACTATATACAGGGGGTACAGATTAGTAATGAGACTATATACAGGGGTACAGGTTAGTAATGAGACTATATACAGGGGGTACAGGTTAGTAATGAGGCTATATACAGGGGTACAGGTTAGTAATGAGACTATATACAGGGGTACAGGTTAGTAATGAGACTATATACAGGGGTACAGGTTAGTAATGAGACTATATACAGGGGTACAGGTTAGTAATGAGACTATATACAGGGGTACAGTTTTATTATTGTTATTCAATGAGCTATTTGTGTGTCTAAAATGGGGAAACACTTCTATTTTCTCTCGCCGATCCATCATGAAAAGTAAAATGTTCCTCAGAGATTTCAAGATGCGTTATGAGAACATTGTTCCACAGCTCCAAAGGCTGAAGTCTTGTTCCAAATGGTACCCTTTTCTCTACATAGTCCACTACTGTTGAACAGGGCCCCATAGAGATCTGGTCTGAAGTAGTGCACTATATAGGGAACTGTGTGGCATTGGGGACACAACCCTCGCGCTGTTGCAACACAAGAATGGCTTTGTCACCGTCAGACAATGTATGGTGTTGTTGAGGAAAATCTAACCACACAGAACTAGCTACATGATCTACAGCCCCCTTTAATTACCCAGCATGCACCATTCTCCTCCACTAAATGAGGCCTTTGTTTTCTTGTACCTCTTGTTTGTTGACCTCTTGACACTTTGTCCTCACATGAACAGTCCCTTTAAAGTATATCTGACTGCCAATCTCCTCATCTCTGTGACTTGCTGTGTCACTGTTTGTATTAACTTGTTGTCCTGTTTTGTGAATAGAGGTGATGATGGGAGCCATTTTGTGCCTTGTGTTTCTTGCAGAGGTTCCTGCTGTGAGGCTGACGTGGGGAAACTGGTGTTCCTGCGGTGAGGCTGATGTGGGGAAACTGGTGTTCCTGCTGTGAGGCTGACGTGGGGAAACGGGTGTTCCTGCGGTGAGGCTGATGTGGGGAAACGGGTGTTCCTGCTGTGAGGCTGACGTGGGGAAACTGGTGTTCCTGCTGTGAGGCTGACGTGGGGAAACGGGTGTTCCTGCTGTGAGGCTGACGTGGTGAAACTGGTATTCCTGCTGTGAGGTTGACGTGGGGAAACGGGTGTGCCAACTGTGAGGCTGACGTGGGGAAACGGGTGTTCCTGCGGTGAGGTTGACGTGGGGAAACTGGTGTTCCTGCTGTGAGGCTGACGTGGGGAAACGGGTGTTCCTGCTGTGAGGCTGACGTGGTGAAACTGGTGTTCCTGCTGTGAGGCTGACGTGGTGAAACTGGTATTCCTGCTGTGAGGCTGACGTGGGGAAACGGGTGTTCCTGCTGTGAGGCTGACGTGGGTAAACTGGTGTTCCTGCTGTGAGGCTGCCGTGGGAAACTGGTGTTCCTGCTGTGAGGTTGACGTGGGGAAACTGGTGTTCCTGCTGTGAGGCTGATGTGGGGAAACTGGTGTTCCTGCTGTGAGGCTGACGTGGGGAAACTGGTGTTCCTGCTGTGAGGTTGACGTGGGGAAACGGGTGTTCCTGCCGTGAGGCTGACGTGGGGAAACGGGTGTTCCTGCCGTGAGGCTGATGTGGGGAAACGGGTGTTCCTGCCGTGAGGCTGACGTGGGGAAACGGGTGTTCCTGCTGTGAGGCTGACGTGGGGAAACGGGTGTTCCTGCCGTGAGGCTGACGTGGGGAAACGGGTGTTCCTGCCGTGAGGCTGACGTGGGGAAACTGGTGTTCCTGCTGTGAGGCTGCCGTGGGAAACTGGTGTTCCTGCTGTGAGGTTGACGTGGGGAAACTGGTGTTCCTGCTGTGAGGCTGATGTGGGGAAACGGGTGTTCCTGCTGTGAGGCTGACGTGGGGAAACTGGTGTTCCTGCTGTGAGGCTGACGTGGGGAAACGGGTGTTCCTGCGGTGAGGCTGACGTAGGGAAACGGGTGTTCCTGCTATGAGGCTGACGTGGGGAAACGGGTGTTCCTGCTGTGAGGCTGACGTGGGGAAACGGGTGTTCCTGCGGTGAGGCTGACGTGGGGAAACGGGTGTACGCGTGGCTCCACCGTCTTGGACCCTAATTTAGATTTGTAGTGCTGAAGCAACAGTTATGGCTCAGTGTCAGTCTTACCAAAAATGCAATAGATCATTTTAAATAAAAAAGTTTTAAGTAACTTTAATTTAAACAATGGTTATAAACCTTCAATCTTTTTAAAGACGTTTATAATGCCATTAAACTTGTTTAATGCAGGTTGTTTTTATTTCGTATTGTGCCATATGCATTTAATTTATGTTACATTGTTGAAAATGTATTCTAACCTCAATGACAGACTGAGTATCATGTATTCGGTGTATTCTTCCTGGGTATTTCCTAAAGGACGGTTTTGTAATGTAAAGAATTTGCCTCCTATTGTTTTACACGTGATTATGTCCAATGGTTCTCTAATTAGTATGGAAGGCAAATTCCAAGCATTATAATGGACTGTGTGAATCATAGCCTACAACCGTATGAACGAAACCATAGAATTAGGAATTAGAGTAAACAAATCATTGAATAGGATCTCTATGGATTAAACTTCCTGCAGTAATCCATCTCCCTCTCAATCTGTATTACGGAGTCCAACAAACATCTCCCTCTCAATCTGTATTACGGAGTCCAACAAACATCTCCCTCTCAATCTGTATTATGGAGAGTCCATCAAACATCTCCCTCTCAACCTGTATTATGGAGTCCAACAAACATCTCCCTCTCAATCTGTATTACGGAGTCCTGCAAACATCTCCCTCTCAACCTGTATTATGGAGAGTCCAGCAAACATCTCCCTCTCAACCTGTATTACGGAGAGTCCAGCAAACATCTCCCTCTCAATCAGTATTATGGAGTCCTGAGAACATCTCCCTCTCAATCTGTATTATGGAGAGTCCAACAAACATCTCCCTCTCAACCTGTATTATGGAGAGTCCAGCAAACATCTCCCTCTCAACCTGTATTATGGAGAGTCCAGCAAACATCTCCCTCTCAATCTGTATTATGGAGAGTCCAACAAACATCTCCCTCTCAACCTGTATTACGGAGTCCAACAAACATCTCCCTCTCAACCTGTATTATGGAGTCCAGCAAACATCTCCCTCTCAATCTGTATTATGGAGAGTCCATCAAACATCTCCCTCTCAACCTGTATTATGGAGTCCTGCAAACATCTCCCTCTCAACCTGTATTACGGAGTCCTGCAAACATCTCCCTCTCAATCTGTATTATGGAGAGTCCATCAAACATCTCCCTCTCAACCTGTATTATGGAGAGTCCAGCAAACATCTCCCTCTCAACCTGTATTATGGAGAGTCCAGCAAACATCTCCCTCTCAATCTGTATTATGGAGAGTCCAACAAACATCTCCCTCTCAATCTGTATTATGGAGAGTCCAGCAAACATCTCCCTCTCAATCTGTATTATGGAGTCCAACAAACATCTCCCTCTCAACCTGTATTATGGAGAGTCCAGCAAACATCTCCCTCTCAATCTGTATTACGGAGTCCATCAAACATCTCCCTCTCAATCTGTATTATGGAGAGTCCATCAAACATCTCCCTCTCAATCTGTATTATGGAGTCCTGCAAACATCTCCCTCTCAATCTGTATTATGGAGAGTCCAGCAAACATCTCCCTCTCAACCTGTATTATGGAGAGTCCAGCAAACATCTCCCTCTCAATCTGTATTATGGAGAGTCCAACAAACATCTCCCTCTCAACCTGTATTACGGAGTCCAACAAACATCTCCCTCTCAATCTGTATTATGGAGAGTCCATCAAACATCTCCCTCTCAACCTGTATTATGGAGTCCTGCAAACATCTCCCTCTCAACCTGTATTACGGAGTCCTGCAAACATCTCCCTCTCAATCTGTATTATGGAGAGTCCATCAAACATCTCCCTCTCAACCTGTATTATGGAGAGTCCAGCAAACATCTCCCTCTCAACCTGTATTATGGAGAGTCCAGCAAACATCTCCCTCTCAATCTGTATTATGGAGAGTCCAACAAACATCTCCCTCTCAATCTGTATTATGGAGAGTCCAGCAAACATCTCCCTCTCAATCTGTATTATGGAGTCCAACAAACATCTCCCTCTCAACCTGTATTATGGAGAGTCCAGCAAACATCTCCCTCTCAATCTGTATTACGGAGTCCATCAAACATCTCCCTCTCAATCTGTATTATGGAGAGTCCATCAAACATCTCCCTCTCAATCTGTATTATGGAGTCCTGCAAACATCTCCCTCTCAATCTGTATTATGGAGAGTCCAGCAAACATCTCCCTCTCAACCTGTATTATGGAGAGTCCAGCAAACATCTCCCTCTCAATCTGTATTATGGAGAGTCCAACAAACATCTCCCTCTCAACCTGTATTACGGAGTCCAACAAACATCTCCCTCTCAACCTGTATTATGGAGTCCAGCAAACATCTCCCTCTCAATCTGTATTATGGAGAGTCCATCAAACATCTCCCTCTCAACCTGTATTATGTAGTCCTGCAAACATCTCCCTCTCAACCTGTATTATGGAGTCCAGCAAACATCTCCCTCTCAATCTGTATTATGGAGAGTCCAGCAAACATCTCCCTCTCAATCAGTATTATGGAGTCCAGCAAACATCTCCCTCTCAATCTGTATTATGGAGAGTCCAACAAACATCTCCTTCTCAATCTGTATTATGGAGAGTCCAGCAAACATCTCCCTCTCAATCTGTATTATGGAGTCCAGCAAACATCTCCCTCTCAATCTGTATTACGGAGAGTCCAACCAACATCTCCCTCTCAATCTGTATTATGTAGAGTCCAGCAAATATCTCCCTCTCAACCTGTATTACAGAGTCCATCAAACATCTCTAGTGGTTGTTGTTGTGGTTCAAGTGTTGAAGCTCACTTAAAATGTTTATCAAGCACATTCATGTGGATTGATAATCCCGTCTCGCGGCGCTAAACTGACATATGGAATTGTTTTAAGATGGTTATACAATACATGAACAAAAGTATGTGGACACCTGCTCGTCGAACATCTCATTCCAAAATCATGCCCATTATTATTATGGAGTTGGTCCCTCCTTTGCTGCTATAACAGCCTCCACTCTTCTGTGAAGGCTTTCCACTAGATGTTGGAACATTGCTACGGGGACATGCTTCCATTCAGACACAAGAGCGTTAGTGAGGTCTGGCACTGATGTTGGGCGCTTAGGCCTGGGTCGCAGTCGGCATTCCAATTCATCCCAAAGGTGTTTGATGGGGTTGAGGTCAGGGCTCTGTGCAGGACAGTCAAGTTCTTCCCACACCAATCTCAACAAACAATTTCTGTATGGACCTCGCTTTGTGCATGGGGGCATTGTCATGCTCAAACAGAAAAGCTGTTTCCCCAAACTGTTGCCACGAAGTTGGAAGCACAAATAGTCTAGAATGTCATTGTATTCTGTAGCGTTAAGATCTCCCTTCACTGGAACTAAGGGGCCTAGCCCAAACCATGAAAAACAACTCCAGACCATTATTCCTCCTCCACCAAACTTTACAGTTGGCATTATGCATTGGGGCAGGTAGCGTGTTCCTGGCATCCGCTAAACCCAGATTTGTCCATTCGTCCGTCGGACTGGCAGATGGTGAAGCGTGAGTCATCATTCCAGAGAATGCGTTTCCACTGCTTTACACCACTCCAGCCGGCGCTTGGCATTGTGCATGGTGATCTTAGGCTTGTGTGAGGCTGTTCGGCCATGGAAACCCATTTCATGAAGCTTTACGACCAACGCTACTGACGTTACTTCCAGAGGTAGTTTGGAACTCGGTAGCGAGTGTTGCAACCGAGGACAGACAATTTTTACATGCTATGCGCTTCAGCACTTGGCTGTCCCATTCTGTGAGCTTTGCCTACCACTTCCTGGCTGAGACATTGTTGCTCCTAGAAGTTTCCACTTCACAATAACAGCACTTACAGTTGACTGGGCAGCTCTAGCAGGACAGAAATTCGACGAACTGACTTGTTGGAAAGGTGGCATCCTATGACGGTGCCACGTTGGAAGTCACTGAGCTCTTCAGTACGGGCCATTCTACTGCCAATGTTTGTCTATGGAGATTGCATGGCTGTATGCTCGATTTTATACACATGTCAACAATGGGTGTGGTTGAAAAAGCGGAATCCACAAATTTTAAATGTGTCCATATACTTTTGTATATATAGTGTACTAGGGATCATTTAACTATTTGATTTTGAATTTTAGGACCCCTTTGGATATAAAAAAAATATTAACAAATGAGTTGATTAAATATTGATTTTGGCCTTTACTACTAAAGCCCAAAGAAACTATTTGAATAACACATTCATAATGGCAAGAAAGACTGAATAACACATTCATAACGGTAAGAAAGACTGAATAACACATTCATAACGGTAAGAAAGACTGAATAACACATTCATAACGGTAAGAAGGACTGAATAACACATTCATAACGGTAAGAAGGACTGTCAAAAAATACATGATAAGAAACAAGATTTTGTCTGTCCTAAATCTAGGAGACATTAAAAAAAACATATATGTATATTTTAAACATATTTAATTACCTTCATTAAGAAAATTCTAGGTCATTTTTAGCTCGTTTTCCATAAAGACAAATAATTGCAAAAATGCAAAAAACGGCTAATTTGAGTAGGCTACGGTCTGCGGCTAAACCGATACCAGCCGTCGCCTCTAGCAATAAATGAACGTGAATCCCACGGTTACGTCAGTGAGGCAGAACCTGGGCAGAACAGGAGGTACGGTACTGTGGCATAATGTAGTTCACCTCCTTGGTAATGAGACATCGATTGCAGCGCGTTTTTTTCACGTGGTGAATGGCTTTTCATTTTACGCAAGAAGTTTGCGCAGAATAGTAAAGTATCTGATATCGTTTTTTTTAAAACACTGTCCCGCAGGATTTAACTTTTCAGAAGTGTATTTTTTGTCATTCATTTTTCCGATTCATGGATGGAATTTATTGACAACAGACAATAATCCTGCGTGCTTCTTTTATTCATGTGTGAGTATTGGAAACGTTCTTTTACTTTTTTTTCATGTATTTGATGATGTAGTTAAGTTTATTCAACAGACAAAATACTATTCAGTACTTCTTTATTGTACGGGTGAAAGCATCGTAATTTACCAGTTCATGATTATTTCAACATATTTGACAACCAACCAACCAAGTAAACAATTTTTTTTAAGTCAAATTTTATATTCCACATTTTGATTGATGGTAGAGAAAACAAACAACTGAACAGTACTTTCAAAGTACTGTCGACCCTGTAGTTACTCTTCTAATGTAGACCGTGCTTTGTACTCTCGTTCTCGTCCTCTGTTGAATCCCGCTGCACATCAGATCAAAGTTGATTAGAAAATATACTCTTCAAGAAAAATACAGTAGACCTACTTCATGTTTGTTCATTTTAAGCAGACCACAAAAGCAATGGACATTTATTTGATGGTTTGGGATAATTCTCTGCACTTTCTTCACGTGAGTATTCATAGGCATATCTATGATAAACCAATGTACTGTAACTATTCAAAACAATTATCTTTCATAAGAAATGTAGTTAAATACAGTATATAGCCATGTATGATATAAGTATAAGGATGGGCATGCATATTTGAGTTATTCCGTGCCTATTGTCCCTGTGTCTGTCTGCTGTACTTTACAGGTGTATTCTAGTGACATGTACCTGTGTCTGTCTGCTGTACTTTACAGGTGTATTCTAGTGACATGTACCTGTGTCTGTCTGCTGTACTTTACAGGTGTATTCTAGTGACATGTACCTGTGTCTATCTGAACCTGGTGTACTTTGTGTGTACTTTACAGTGGCTGTGTGTTTACTGTTCAGGTGTGTGCTGGTGACCGGTTACCATGGAGAAGCAGGCGGCGCAGAGGGCCAGAGAGGCTTTCCTCGCTGGGCGGTCGCGACCCCTGGAGTTCAGAGTTCACCAGCTCAAGTCCCTCCAGAGGATGATCACAGACAGACAGGGAGAGATCGCCACCGCCCTCAAACAGGACATCAACAGGGTAAAAGCTTCAAACATACAGTAGTTCGTTACACGGAGCTGTGATAGTCTGAGGCCAATTGTGACACCTTCGATAAGAGCCAATTAAATGAGCCTTGTAAGTATATCACAAACTATCACGCCTCTGAACTATGAATTATGTCTTCCTCAGCAGCTTTTGAAAGTTTAAAGTGTTGGGAATAACTGTACAAATACACAGACTTATACATTTAGATAATTTTGCAAAGACTTTCAGTAAGTTTACTGTGGAAATAGCCGTGTCTCACATCAGTAAACCTCACCTTGCGTTCCACAGAGCCAGTACGACACCCCGCTGTTTGAGCTGATCGGCCTGGAGAATGAGATCAGCCTGGCTGTGTCGAAGCTGTCCCAGTGGGCTGCTCCTCGGCCTGTAGAGAGGAACCTCCTCACCATCTCAGACCAGGTACGGTATGGAAGACTTATCAGTGCACTACATCAGTCCGTTTACACTGAGCTACACTGTTAGAAACAAAGTTATATCTAGAACCTAAAATGGTTCTGCCGCTGTCCCCTTTGAATAACCCTTTCAACAGAGGGTTCTACTTGGAAGTCAAAAGTGTTCTACTTGGAACTCAAAAGGATTCTACTTGGAACTCAAAAGGGTTCCACTTGGAACTCAAAAGGCTTCCACTTGGAACTCAAAAGGCTTCCACTTGGAACTCAAAAGGGTTCTACTTGGAACTCAAAAGGGTTCTACTTGGAACTCAAAAGGGTTCCACTTGGAACTCAAAAGGGATGAATAAAGTTTAATGTACTGTACTGTCTGTAATGTAATGTACTTGAAGGCGTACATCCAGCCGGAGCCCCTGGGAGTGGTCCTCATTATCGGGGCCTGGAACTACCCCTGGGCCCTAACCCTGCAGCCCCTGGTCGGGGCTATCGCTGCAGGTACGCCCCAACGACCCCGCCCCCACCCACCCCTCCATTCCTATTCCTCCTTAGCTGTGTAA
>NC_074697.1:2615554-2663054 GCF_029448725.1 Salvelinus fontinalis
GAATAAGCAGGAAATAGATCATTTTTTTATCCTAAAGGTTCGTTATATGGGTCGTTATATGTAATGAGATAACAGCATGCTTAGCTCCTTTTACAAATCATCAGAATGCTTGAAATTGAAAAATGGTGTATGTGAAAGATGAAATATGTATGTGAAAGATGCATATTGATTTGATGTCTGTGGTTTATTTATCGTTTTATTTTTCTCTTCATGTTGGTTTTGTTCATCCACCGCAGGCGTATCACGTGGGGGAAGTTTGTGAACTGCGGTCAGACGTGCATCGCCCCGGACTACATCCTGTGTGAACCCAGCATCCAGAACAGAGTGGTGGAGGGCATCCGGCAGACACTACTGGTCTCTTACTTCCTGTCTATCTCTACTGTAGCTAGTTAGCAAGGATGCTACGATAGCTCTGCCAATGGATTACTACTCTATTACATTGTGTATTAATGTACACAGTATGGTATCAATTCAAATTTTCAATTCAGTCAATTTCAGGAAGTGAAATGAAATGATTAGATTCCTAAATAAAACACTCAGGGGCGAAAGTCCATAGTTTTCTATGAGAATTTTCCCAATTTATGAATTTAATTTCAATTCACTTCCAGAATTGACCCCAACTCTGATTGACTGTAGGTAGCAACCCCTTACTCTCAGCCAGCATCTAATCCATACGTTGTTTTCCTTAATCCTAGGAGTTTTATGGGCCGGACCCCAAATCCTCCCCTGACTACGGCCGCATCATTAACCAGCGCCACTTCAACCGCGTGATGACTCTACTGGAGGGCTACACGGCAACAGTAGGGGGGCAGAGTGACGCATCACAGCGCTACATTGGTACGCAGTCTCATTGGGCTCACAGATATTTGGTGACACATTAGTTAGTAGTTGGCAGACTTGGGATTTAATAATATTACTGTATTTCCCCTTGGGTTTGAATAATATTACTGTATTTCCCCTTGGGTTTGAATTATATTACTGTATTTCCCCTTGGGTTTGAATAATATTACTGTATTTCCCCTTGGGTTTGAATAATATTACTGTATTTCCCCTTGGGTTTGAATAATATTACTGTATTTTCCCCTTGGGGTTTAATAATATTACTGTATTTCCCCTTGGGTTTTAATAATATTACTGTATTTCCCCTTGGGGTTTAATATAATTACTGTATTTCCCCTTGGGTTTTAATAATATTACTGTATTTACCCTTGGGGTTTAATAATATTACTGTATTTCCCCTTGGGGTTTAATAATATTACTGTATTTCCCCTTGGGTTGCAACATTCCCAGTACCTTTCCCAAAGTTACAAGGTTTTTCAGAAATCACAATTGGAGAATTACATATTATTATTATTTTTTTTACATTTTAGTCATTTAGCAGACACTCTTGTCCATAGTAGTGAGTGCATACAATTGACTTTGTACTGGTCCCCCGTGAGAACCAAACCCACAACCCTGCCGTTGCGTGGGACCAAGTGTGGCTCAGCTGGAGGATTCCCTCCCTGCTTCGGCTCTCTTGATTCCAGGAATCTCTCAACTGGGATTGCTCTAACTGGGAATCCTCTAACTAAGAATTTACTAATTGAGAATCCTCCAGCTGGGATTCTTTCTGAAACACTTGAGAACTATGCTTGGTCTGTCAAAAACGTTGACCCCTGACCCCTCAGCCCCCACGGTGGTGAAGGACGTGCCCCCACAGGCTAGGCTGATGCAGGAGGAGATCTTCGGCCCCCTGTTGCCCATAGTGACCGTCAGCGACATAGATGACGCCATCCACTTCATCAACGAGAGAGAGAAGCCCCTGGCGCTCTACGTCTTCTCCTCCAACAAGAAGGTAAGGTCTGGAGGGAGCTGGAGGTAGTTATGGAGTAGGGCTGAAATCCAAAATGGAGGACAAGGTGGAGATTACACCTGCCAAATCCACTCAAATCTCCACAATTTGGGCATATGATTTAGGGGTTTATTTTGGGATTGGGCATAGGTCACTTTTAGTTGAGCTCCTGCTGAAATGTAGTTTATATACTGTAAGGAGGTCTACTGTTACTGTGGCAACAACAATTGTCCTTATTTTGGGTATGTACAGTATGTATTTACATATGATGGGCTGATAAAAGACCTCCCTCTTTCTGTCTCTGTCAATAAGGTGATAAAGCGAATGCTGGCTGAGACGACCAGTGGCGGGGTGACCGTCAACGACGTCATTATGCACTACACCCTCAGCTCTCTGCCCTTTGGGGGTGTAGGTAAGGAAACTGTCTTATAAAACTGTTAGGCTTTAGGATACGGCCTAGCCTAGCCTTTAGGATACGGCCTAGCCTAGCCTTTAGGATACGGCCTAGCCTAGCCTTTAGGATACGGCCTAGCCTAGCCTTTAGGATACGGCCTAGCCTAGCCTTTAGGATACGGCCTAGCCTAGCCTTTAGGATACGGCCTAGCCTAGCCTTTAGGATACGGCCTAGCCTAGCCTTTAGGATACGGCCTAGCCTAGGCTTTAGGATACGGCCTAGCCTAGCCTTTAGGACGCGGCCTAGCCTAGCCTTTAGGATGCGGCCTAGCCTAGCCTTTAGGATGCGGCCTAGCCTAGCCTTTAGGATACGGCCTAGCCTAGCCTTTAGGATGCGGCCTAGCCTAGCCTTTAGGATACGGCCTAGCCTAGCCTTTAGGATACGGCCTAGCCTAGCCTTTAGGATACGGCCTAGCCTAGCCTTTAGGATACGGCCTAGCCTAGCCTTTAGGATACGGCCTAGCCTAGCCTTTAGGATACGGCCTAGCCGGACCTCTGGTGAATATACTGTTGGTTTGCACGCTAGCCGGTATTGGGACGATTCTGGTTAACTGACTGCAGCTGATATGATGGCATGCCACTGCCGGCCCAACCACACCTTGCCACTAAAGTAGTCATGCCTACGACAGTCCAATGGTGGCTTGCCTGCAGTAGACAGATAGACTGTGTCTAAATCCACCCTTTGACAGTAGTGAGCAGTAATACGTGTATATACAGTATATTAGATATACGTCACATAAAACTCGTAATAATTACTAAGTAATTAACCTATTTTTAAATGTTTATATGACTCTATAAAGACAATTAAAATAGACAAGCAACTCGTTAGACAATGAGTTGACGTTGACTAGCAAGAATTGGGTCTGAGAATTGTCTACATCAAAGGCAGATGTTTAATTAACATTGGAACAATGAATGGATAAACATACCAGGCATGAAGCTTAAGTTACAAACATTAACAAGCATTATTCCAACCATATGGAGGTTAACTTATAGGACAAAGCATGAACTGGATACAGGTTAAGAGAGAGAACCAAAGCTTAAGGTACAAACATTAACAAACATTATTCCAACCATATGGATCCTCAAGTTAACTTATAGGACAAAGCAGGAACAAAGAGATGCTTACTAGACCAGAAGCCTAGAAGTCTAGGAAATGAGAATTGATCATACAACCTTCCTCCATGAACTGGATACAGGATAAGAGAGAGAACCAATGCATTTCATTACATGTGTAACATCTGAAAGTGGAATCTTCTCAACCCAAAACCAACCACCATTGATCAATCAAACCATACCAAGTTTACAGTAACCTTAACACTCCCAAGCCCGATCTCCACAGAGATCATACATATAGATAGCTTCAGAGTCCTCTTTAGGGGACAAGTTACCACAAAGATCATATATAGAGTCCACTTTAGGGGACAAGTTACCATAGAGATCATACATATAGAGTCCTCTTTAGGGGACAAGTTACCACAGAGATCATACATATAGATAGAATCAGTTATCCTTAGTGAACAAGTTTCTGATAGATACCAGGGGCTGAGTTGAAGGGTAGCGTGTCTTTTGGACAGTGTTGGAAGGTAGCTTGTCCTTGGGACAGTGTTGGAAGGTAGCGTGTCCTTGGGACTGAGATGGAGGGTAGCGTGTCCTTGGGACTGAGTTGAAGGGTAGCGTGTCTTTTGGACAGTGTTGGAAGGTAGCGCCTCCTTGGGACAGTGTTGGAAGGTAGCGTGTCCTTGGGACAGTGTTGGAAGGTAGCGTGTCCTTGGGACTGAGTTGGAGGATAATGCGTCCTTGGGACAGTGTTGATAGGTAGCGTGTCCTTGGGACAGTGTTGGAAGGTAGCGTGTCCTTGGGACTGAGCTGGAAGGTAGCGCGTCCTTGGGACAGTGTTGGAAGGTAGCGCGTCCTTGGGACAGTGTTGGAAGGTAGTGCGTCCTTGGGACAGTGTTGGAAGGTAGCGCGTCCTTGGGACAGTGTTGGAAGGTAGCGTGTCCTTGGGACAGTGTTGGAAGGTAGCGTGTCTTTTGGACAGTGTTGGAAGGTAGCGTGTCTTTTGGACAGTGTTGGAAGGTAGCGCGTCTTTGGGACAGTGTTGGAAGGTAGTGTGTCCTTGGGACAGTGTTGATAGGTAGCGCGTCCTTGGGACAGTGTTGGAAGGTAGCGTGACCTTTGGGACTGAGTTGGAAGGTAGCGTGACCTTTGGGACTGAGTTGAAGGGTAGAGCGTCCTTGGGGCTGAGTTGGAGGGTAGCGTGTCTTTGGGACTGAGTTGGAGGGTAGCGTGTCTTTGGGACTGAGATGGAGGGTAGCGTGTCTTTGGGACTGAGTTGGAGGGTAGTGTGTCTTTGGGACTGAGATGGAGGGTAGTGTGTCTTTGGGACTGAGATGGAGGGTAGTGTGTCTTTGGGACTGAGGTGGAGGGTAGTGTGTCTTTGGGACTGAGATGGAGGGCAGTGTGTCTTTAGGACTGAGATGGAGGGTAGTGTGTCTTTGGGACTGAGATGGAGGGTAGTGTGTCTTTGGGACTGAGGTGGAGGGTAGTGTGTCTTTGGGACTGAGATGGAGAAATGCTGCTAGACCTTCATGCAGCTAACATCTAATCCTTAACAACAAGTCACCTGACCCTTTGACCCCTCATCTGACCCTAGCCCTGTGACCTCTGAACCCCACAGGTCAGAGTGGAACAGGAAGGTATCATGGGAAGCACACCTTTGACCAGTTCAGCCATCATCGGGCGTGTCTGGTCAAGTCCCTGGGCATGGAGGAGGTCAACGTGGTGCGGTACCCACCCCAGAACCGCCAGAAGGCTCGCAGGGTCAGGCTGGCCATGAGGACCCCACTGGTCGACTTCTCTAGGAAAACCTTCATCTGGGCCGTGGCAGCCACAGTCTTTGCTTTCGGTCTCTTGGTCACCTTGACTGCCATTCTGCTAATTGCTGGTGGCTTGAACTGCACCTGTTGGAGACTGTGGCAAATCTGGCGCTAGCCGGTGTTAAGCTGTATTGGCCGACGTACATTCAACGAAAGACATGTCCCAGTGCCTGTGTCTGGTTACCCTGGCTTTAGAATAATGTCTAATGTCTTTGTGTGTCTGACACTGTAACTAAACTCACAACCCTGTTGGTGTAAACCCCTGACTGCTGTTAGTGGTGTCAGCTGGCCATCACCGATCCTCTGTAATGACGACGAGCCCCTGACTGCTGTTAGTGGTGTCAGCTGGCCATCACCGATCCTCTGTAATGACAACGAGCTCCTGACTGCTGTTAGTGGTGTCAGCTGGCCATCACCGATCCTCTGTAATGACCACGAGCTCCTGACTGCTGTTAGTGGTGTCAGCTGGCCATCACCGATCCTCTGTAATGACGACGAGCCCCTGATTTTGCCGATGGCGGGCTACTGTTTGTTTTTGCTAGATGTGTTTTTCTGATCTTCCTTTTTAATCTATAATTTCCTTTTAAACTAACAGCCAATTTATGGTTTATCTTTGTTTGTTTAAAGTTTGCCAAAGAACTGAAAAGTTAGATCTATCTTTTATAGAAAGGGGGGATATCTAGTCAGTTGTACAACTGAATGCATTTAACTGTAATGTGTCTTCCGCATTTAACCCAACCCCTCTCAATCAGAGAACCAACTGACTGCTTTCACATATATCCTAACAATAATACAATAACTTGGCTGGAGTGGACAGCAGTATACAGTAGCCAACATAGGGAATCCTTGAATTTGGACTATGGTTGAAAAATTCCAGAAACTTTCCCAAATGTCCCAGGTTTGCCAGAAATCCTGGTTGGAGGATTCTGAATTTCCTATTTAGTCTTTCCTGATTCCGGGAATCTTCCAACAGGGATTTCTGGGAAACTTGAACATCATAACATCTAACATCTCTAACCCTACTCCACAGGTCAGAGTGGAACAGGAAGGTATCATGGGAAACACACCTTTGACCAGTTCAGCCATCATCGGGCGTGTCTGGTCAAGTCCCTGGGCATGGAGGAGATCAACGTGGTGCGCTACCCACCCCAGAACCACCAGAAGGTTCGCAGGGTCAGGCTGGCCATGAGGACCCCACTGGTCGACTTCTCCAAGGGGACCTACATCTGGGCCGTAGCGGCGTCCATTGTGGCTCTGGGACTCCTGGTCGCCCTGACTGTGGTTCTAATACAAGCGGCTGGTGTCAGCTGCACCTGTTTGTGATTGGTGGATAGACACAGGGAAGTTAGGGTTGCACATTTTGGTATCTTCCCACAAATCCCCCCGTGTTCCAGATATCCCTATTGGAGGATTTCGGATTTCCTGCTTCTTCCCTTATGATTCCTGGAATCTTCCTACCTTTCTCAGGAAAACCTGGTAATTTTGGGAAAGAGTAGAGACAGAGGTATTAATACATTAATGTCAAGTCATTATGTGATTATTGTTGCATCCTAGCTCTCCTCTCTCTCCTTCTCTCTGTTCTCTCCTATATCTCTCTCCTCTCTCCTCTCTCTCCTTCTCTCTGTTCTCTCCTATATCTCTCTCCTCTCTCCTCTCTCCCCTCTCTGTTCTCTCCTATATCTCTCCTCTCTCTCCTTCTCTCTGTTCTCTCCTATATCTCTCTCCTCTCTCCTCTCTCCCCTCTCTGTTCTCTCCTATATCTCTCCTCTCTCTCCTTCTCTCTGTTCTCTCCTATATCTCTCTCCTCTCTCCTCTCTCCCCTCTCTGTTCTCTCCTATATCTCCCCTCTCTCCCCTCTCTCCTTCTCTCCTATATCTCTCCTCTCTTCCCTCTCCCATCTCTCCTCTCTCCCCTCTCTCCTTCTCTCTGTTCTCTCCTATATCTCTCTCCTCTCTCCTCTCTCTGTTCTCTCCTATATCTCCCCTCTCTCCCCTCTCTCCTTCTCTCCTATATCTCTCCTCTCTTCCCTCTCCCATCTCTCCTCGCTCCCCTCTCTCCTTCTCTCTGTTCGCTCCTATATCTCTCCCCTCTGTCCTCTCTCTCCTTCTCTCTGTTCTCTCCTATATCTCCCCTCTCTCCCCTCTCTCCTCTCTCTCCTTCTCTCCTATATCTCTCCTCTCTTCCCTCTCCCATCTCTCCTCTCTCCCATCTCTCCTTCTCTCTGTTCGCTCCTATATCTCTCCCCTCTCTCCCCTCTGTCCTCTCTCTCCTTCTCTCTGTTCTCTCCTATATCTCCCCTCTCCTCTCTCTCCTTCTCTCTGTTCTCTCCTATATCTCTCCTCTCTCCCATCTCTCCTTCTCTCTGTTCGCTCCTATATCTCTCCCCTCTCTCCCCTCTGTCCTCTCTCTCCTTCTCTCTGTTCTCTCCTATATCTCCCCTCTCTCTCCTCTCTCCCCTCTCTCCTTTTCTCTGTTCTCTCCTATATCTCTCCTCTCTCCCCTCTCTCCTTCTCTCTGTTTGCTCCCAAATCTCTCCCCTCTCTCCTTTTCTCTGTTCTCTCCTATATCTCTCCTCTCTCCCCTCTCTCCTTCTCTCTGTTCGCTCCTAAATCTCTCTCCTCTCTTTCCTCTCTTTCCTCTCTCTACCCTCTCTACCCTCTCTCCATCACCCTCCTGAAATTGTTGTGTGTGTCTGTCTGTACAGCAGACATACAGTGCATTCAGAATGTTTCAGACTCCTTCACTTTTTCCACATTATGTTACGTTACAGCCTTATTCTAAAATGTATTACATTTTCTCTCATCAATCTACACATAATACCCCATAATGACAAAGCAAAAACTGTTTTTTCGAATTTTTTACAAATGTATAAAAAATCATCTGAAATATCATATTTATACAAGTATTCAGATCCTTTACTCAGTACTTTGTTGAAGCACCTTTGGCAGTGATTACAGCCTTGAGTCTTCTTGGGTATGATGCTACAAGCTTGGCACACCTGTATTTGGGGAGTTTCTCCCATCCTTCTCTGCAGATCCTCTCAAGCTCTGTCAGGTTGGATGGGGAGCGTCGCTGCACAGCTATTTTCAGGTCTCTCCAGTGATGTTCAATCGGGTTCAAGTCCGGGCTCTGGCTGGGCCACTCAAGGACATTCAGCGACTTGTCCCGAAGCCACTCCTGCGTCGTCTTGGCTGTGTGCTTAGGGTCGTTGTCCTGTTGGAAGGTGAACCTTCACTCTGGAGCAGGTTTTCATCAAGGATCTCTCTGTACTTTGCTCTCCATTCATATTTTTCTCGATCCTGACTAGTCTCTCAGTCCCTGCTGCTTAAAAACATCCCCACAGCATGATGCCGCCACCACCATGCTTCACTGTAGGTATTGTGCCAGGTTTCCTCCTGTGACGCTTGGAATTCAGGCCAAATTCAGGCTAAAGAGTTCAATGTTGGTTTCCTCAGACCAGATAATCTAGTTTCTCATGGTCTGAAAGTCTTTTAGGTGCCTTTTAGCAAACTCCAAGCGGGCTGTCCTGTTCCTTTTAATGAGGAGTGGCTTCCATGTGGCCACTCTACCGTAAAGGCCTGATTGGTGGAGTGCTGTCAGAGTGAACTGTGACCATCGTGTTCTTGGTCACCTCCCTGACCAAGGCCCTTCTCCCCTGAATGCTCAGTTTGGCCGGGCGGCCAGCTCTAGGAAGAGTCTTGGTAGTTCCAAACTTCTTCCATTTAAGAACAATGGAGGCCACTGTGTTCTTGGGGACCTTCAATGCTGCAGAAATGTTTTGGTACCCTTCCCCAGATCTGTGCGTCGACACCTGTCTCGGCGATCTAAGGACAATTCCTTCGAGCTCATGGCTCGGTTTTTGCTCTGACATGTACTGTCAACTGTGGGACCTTTATATAGACAGGTGTGTGCCTTTCCAAATCATGTCCAATCCATTGAATTTACCACAGGTGGACTCCAATCAAGTTGTAGAAACATCAAGGATGATCAATGGAAACAGGATGCACGTGAGCTCAATTTCGAGTCTCATAGCAAAGGGTCTGAATACTTAAGGTATTTCTGTATTTTATTTTTAATAAATTTGCCAAAATGGGTAAAAACCTGCTTTCGTGTTGTTATTATGGACTATTGTGTAGATTGATGAGGGGGGGGAAATGATTTAATTCCATTTTAGAAGAAGGCTGTAACGTAACAAAATGTGGAAAAAGTGAAGGGGTCTGAATACTTTCCGAGTTAGGGTTAGGTTGCACATTTTGGTAACTTTCCCCAAAATTCCCCGGTCCTCCTGAAATCCCTATTGGAGGATTTCGGATTTCTTGCTTTCATTATGATTCCGGGAATCTTCCTACCGGAAATATTCCTACCTTTCTCAGGAAAAACTGGTAATTTTGGGAAAGAGTAGAGACACCATGGACTGTGGTATTAATACATTATTGTCAAGGTATTATGTGAGTGTCATTAGTCTTTACCTTCCATGTCTTCATTTAAAAAAGTTATTTCTGTTGTATGAATTTGTATCAAATTAATGTTTTTTTTTTTTATGACATTATATTATACTAATCATGAAGTTCTCTCAACTTAACTACAGTTAAAAAGATTGAAGTAGGCAAATCAATGAACTAATGTATTGAAAACCATGTTTTTAGCACAAAGTAGGCCTTAATGTTCTGCACACATAAAACTTTGACGAATATGCCCCAGTGTTACAGAAATGTTTTTGCCTCTTTCCTTTAAAGTGGGTGGTGAAACTCGAGGGTAAAATGTCTGCTAGTAAAATGCAGCTGTCAGCTCTGTTTTTATTCGCCTGCTGCACCTGAAAACCCTGCCTGGTTCGTACAATAATGTCAATTCAATGTAATTCAATGTGCCTTTGTGTCTCTCCGGATACACTCATATGACACACTATTCCTGATTTAGTGCACTACTTTTGAACAGCGCCCATAGAGCTCTAGTCAAAAGTAGTGCACTACATATACTGAAAATAGGATACCATTTGGGACAGATAGACAATATAGACTGACCGTACAAAACATTATGAACACCTGCTCTTTCCATGACACAAACTGATCAGGTGAATCCAGGTGAAAGTTATGACCCCTTATTGATGTCACCTTAAATCCACCTCAAATCAGTGTACATGAAGGGGAGGAGACAAGTTGAAGAAGGATTTTTAAGACTTGCGACAATTCAGACATGGATTGTGTATGCGAGCCATTCAGAGGGCGGAATGGGCAAGACAAAAGATTTAAGTGCCCGTTGAACAGAGAATGGTAGTAGGTGCCGGGCACACCGGTTTGTGTCAAGAACTGCAATGTTGCTAGGTTTTTCTTTGGGACTGAGTTGGAGGGTAGCGTGTCTTTGGGACTGAGATGGAGGGTAGCGTGTCTTTGGGCCTGAGATGGAGGGCAGTGTGTCTTTGGGACTGAGATGGAGGGTAGCGTGTCTTTGGGACTGAGATGGAGAAATGCTGCTAGACCTTCATGCAGCTAACATCTAATCCTTAACAAGTCACATGACCCTTTCACCCCTCATCTGACCCTAGCCCTGTGACCTCTGAACACCACAGGTCAGAGTGGAACAGGCAGGTGTCGTGTCTTTGGCTATGCCGGATTAAGTGTTATGACATGCTATTCTATAAATTACTTTCTCCGTAATTAATATTACCTGATTGATCTAATCATGTAAATGTAATTAACTAGAGAGGAGGGGCACCACGAAAGAATATTTATAGAGCTGTTATCTTCCGAATAAACTCTTAAAGACCTAGTAATATTTTACATCAATAGCAGTCAATATTAATCGTCACCTTATTTCAGTCTCATCTGAAAGTTGTAAATTCTTGGTTATCTTCACGAACCCAGGCTAACAAGTTGAATCAGCAAAACAAAATTGGGTTTCATTATTTATTTACTAAATACCTAACTAATCACACAGAATTACATACACAAAGAATAAATCATACATTGATTACAAATTACGTCATAAAGGAAAACGTCCCTAGCGGGCGGAACAGATACGACAGCTTGTTACACAAAAGAAAAGGGTCTGCGTTTGAGTGAAAGAGCGGGAAGACTGAGGAACAAAGGGCGAAGCTGTGCTATCGTAAATACAATATCTTATGCATTCTAAATTACCGCCCATTTGGAAAAGGAAAATGCAATAAATATTTACTCTGAGCTGCGCTTCGGTAGGTTGGTGGTAGATGGAAGGCCGTGTTGCCCAACCGGGTCCTTTGTCCTTTGAAGAATGTCTCAGCTGGTAAATTGGATACGTTGTAGTAACGTCGTTGGGTAGTAGACGGGATACTCTGTCTGTCCTAATTTAGGTTTGCAGCTGCTGTTGCTAACTCAACATCTAGGAGGTATCACTTCTATAGTGAATAAGAGTTCAAAGTTCATACCAATCGCAACCAAAGCTCACGCTGATGTTGGCTTCGTTCTGTAGTTATTATCTGAACCATTCTGACATCGGACCGTCGTCCTCACATCCTCGGAACAGGAAGTTAAATTTTCATCAATGGCTTATATAGTGGAGGGAGAAGGGTGTGTCTGAAAAGTTTATAACCCATGTCTCTTCACAGGGGCGGGTTCCCCCCAACTTCTGATGTTCCCAGAATCCCTATGTTAACCAAGGGGTTTTCTAATGTCACATCAGTAGTGTAGGGAGAGGAAAAAGGGGGGAAGAGGTATTTATGACTGTCATAAACCTACCCCCAGGCCAACGTCATGACACAGGTATCATGGGAAACATACCTTTGACCAGTTCAGCCATCATCAGGCGTGTCTGGTCAAGTCCCTGGGCATGGAGGAGGTCAACATGGTGCGGAAAGAGGGATTTTTAAGCCTTGAGACAATTTGAGACATGGATTGCGTATGTGTGCCATTCAGAGGGCGGAACGGGAAAGACAAAAGATTTAAGTGCCTTTGAACGGGGTATGGTGGTAGGTGCCAGGCGCACCGGTTTGTGTCAAGAAATGCAACACAGCTGGGTTCTTCACACTCAACAGTTTCTTGTGTGTTTCAAGAATGGTTCACCACCCAAAGGGACATCCAGCCAACTTGACACAACTGTGGGAAGCATTGGAGTCATGGGCCAGCAGTTCTGTGTTTTAGGCTGTCACAAGCTGTTGTCATACATTAAACACCAGGTGGCAGCAGAGAGCTGGTCTGATTTTACCAACGTTATCATAAATAACCACACAGGGAAGCTCTTGGAGGACTTTTTGTTCTCATTCGTTTAGTAGCGTGGTGGGTTAATGCCGGTGAATACAGCCAGGTATTACGGAGTAAGTGTTCACTCACTGTTGTCAATAAAAATTTAAATACTGTTGTCAATAAAAAAACTGTGTTGTCAATAAAAACAATGGTGTAAGGCCTCTAGAAGTTTAGCCTGGTCTGGTTTAGCTGGTGCCATAAAGCTGCTCATAACCATTACTGTGGAACAGAGGGGGGTAGAGGTTATAAACAGTGTTACTGTGGAACAGAGAGGGGTAGAGGTTATAAACAGTGTTACTGTGGAACAGAGCGGGGTAGAGGTTATAAACAGTGTTACTGTGGAACAGAGGGGGGTAGAGGTTATAAACAGTGTATAAACAGTGTTACTGTGGAACAGAGAGGGGTAGAGATTATAAACAGTGTTACTGTGGAACAGAGGGGGGTAGAGGTTATAAACAGTGTTGCTGTGGAACAGAGAGGGGTAGAGGTTATAAACAGTGTTACTGTGGAACAGAGAGGGGTAGAGGTTATAAACAGTGTTACTGTGGAACAGAGGGGGGTAGAGGTTATAAACAGTGTTACTGTGGAACAGAGAGGGGTAGAGGTTATAAACAGTGTTACTGTGGAACAGAGGGGGGTAGAGGTTATAAACAGTGTTACTGTGGAACAGAGGGGGGTAGAGGTTATAAACAGTGTTACTGTGGAACAGAGGGGGGTAGAGGTTATAAACAGTGTTACTGTGGAACAGAGAGGGGTAGAGGTTATAAACAGTGTTACTGTGGAACAGAGGGGGGTAGAGGTTATAAACAGTGTTACTGTGGAACAGAGGGGGGTAGAGGTTATAAACAGTGTTACTGTGGAACAGAGGGGGGTAGAGGTTATAAACAGTGTTACTGTGGAACAGAGGGGGGTAGAGGTTATAAACAGTGTTACTGTGGAACAGAGGGGGGAATAGGTTATAAACAGTGTTACTGTGGAACAGAGGGGGGTAGAGGTTATAAACAGTGTTACTGTGGAACAGAGGGGGGTAGAGGTTATAAACAGTGTTACTGTGGAACAGAGAGGGGTAGAGGTTATAAACAGTGTTACTGTGGAACAGAGGGGGGTAGAGGTTATAAACAGTGTATAAACAGTGTTACTGTGGAACAGAGAGGGGTAGAGATTATAAACAGTGTTACTGTGGAACAGAAGGGGTAGAGGTTATAAACAGTGTATAAACAGTGTTACTGTGGAACAGAGGGGGGTAGAGGTTATAAACAGTGTATAAACAGTGTTACTGTGGAACAGAGGGGGGGTAGAGGTTATAAACAGTGTTACTGTGGAACAGAGGGGGGTAGAGGTTATAAACAGTGTATAAACAGTGTTACTGTGGAACAGAGGGGGGGTAGAGGTTATAAACAGTGTTACTGTGGAACAGAGGGGGGTAGAGGTTATAAACAGTGTTACTGTGGAACAGAGAGGGGTAGAGGTTATAAACAGTGTTACTGTGGGACAGAGAGGGGTAGAGGTTATAAACAGTGTTACTGTGGAACAGAGGGGGGTAGAGGTTATAAACAGTGTATAAACAGTGTTACTGTGGAACAGAGGGGGGTAGAGGTTATAAACAGTGTTACTGTGGAACAGAGGGGGGTAGAGGTTATAAACAGTGTATAAACAGTGTTACTGTGGAACAGAGGGGGGTAGAGGTTATAAACAGTGTTACTGTGGAACAGAGGGGGGTAGAGGTTATAAACAGTGTTACTGTAGAACAGAGGGGGGGTAGAGGTTATAAACAGTGTATAAACAGTGTTACTGTGGAACAGAGGGGGGTAGAGGTTATAAACAGTGTTACTGTGGAACAGAGAGGGGTAGAGGTTATAAACAGTGTATAAACAGTGTTACTGTGGAACAGAGAGGGGTAGAGGTTATAAACAGTGTTACTGTAGAACAGAGGGGGGGTAGAGGTTATAAACAGTGTTACTGTGGAACAGAGAGGGGTAGAGGTTATAAACAGTGTTACTGTAGAACAGAGGGGGGTAGAGGTTATAAACAGTGTTACTGTGGAACAGGGGGGGTAGAGGTTATAAACAGTGTTACTGTGGAACAGAGGGGGGTAGAGGTTATAAACAGTGTATAAACAGTGTTACCTTGGAACAGAGAGGGGTAGAGGTTATAAACAGTGTTACTGTGGAACAGAGAGGGGTAGAGGTTATAAACAGTGTTACTGTGGAACAGAGGGGGGTAGAGGTTATAAACAGTGTTACTGTGGAACAGAGAGGGGTAGAGGTTATAAACAGTGTTACTGTGGAACAGAGGGGGGTAGAGGTTATAAACAGTGTATAAACAGTGTTACTGTGGAACAGAGGGGGGTAGAGGTTATAAACAGTGTATAAACAGTGTTACTGTGGAACAGAGGGGGGTAGAGGTTATAAACAGTGTATAAACAGTGTTACTGTGGAACAGAGGGGGGTAGAGGTTATAAACAGTGTATAAACAGTGTTACTGTGGAACAGAGAGGGGTAGAGGTTATAAACAGTGTTACTGTGGAACAGAGAGGGGTAGAGGTTATAAACAGTGTTACTGTGGAACAGAGAGGGGTAGAGGTTATAAACAGTGTATAAACAGTGTTACTGTGGAACAGAGGGGGGTAGAGGTAATAAACAGTGTTACTGTGGAACAGAGGGGGGTAGAGGTTATAAACAGTGTTACTGTGGAACAGAGGGGGGTAGAGGTTATAAACAGTGTATAAACAGTGTTACTGTGGAACAGAGAGGGGTAGAGGTTATAAACAGTGTTACTGTGGAACAGAGGGGGGTAGAGGTTATAAACAGTGTATAAACAGTGTTACTGTGGAACAGAGAGGGGTAGAGGTTATAAACAGTGTTACTGTGGAACAGAGGGGGGGGAGGTTATAAACAGTGTTACTGTGGAACAGAGGGGGGGGAGGTTATAAACAGTGTTACTGTGGAACAGAGGGGGGTAGAGGTTATAAACAGTGTATAAACAGTGTTACTGTGGAACAGAGGGGGGTAGAGGTTATAAACAGTGTTACTGTGGAACAGAGGGGGGTAGAGGTTATAAACAGTGTTACTGTGGAACAGAGAGGGGTAGAGGTTATAAACAGTGTTACTGTGGAACAGAGGGGGGTAGAGGTTATAAACAGTGTTACTGTGGAACAGAGGGGGGTAGAGGTTATAAAGAGTGTTACTGTGGAACAGAGGGGGGTAGAGGTTATAAACAGTGTTACTGTGGAACAGAGGGGGGTAGAGGTTATAAACAGTGTATAAACAGTGTTACTGTGGAACAGAAAGGGGTAGAGGTTATAAACAGTGTTACTGTGGAACAGAGGGGGGTAGAGGTTATAAACAGTGTTACTGTGGAACAGAGAGGGTAGAGGTTATAAACAGTGTTACTGTGGAACAGAGGGGGGTAGAGGTTATAAACAGTGTTACTGTGGAACAGAGGGGGGGTAGAGGTTATAAACAGTGTATAAACAGTGTTACTGTGGAACAGAGAGGGGTAGAGGTTATAAACAGTGTTACTGTGGAACAGAGGGGGGTAGAGGTTATAAACAGTGTATAAACAGTGTTACTGTGGAACAGAGAGGGGTAGAGGTTATAAACAGTGTTACTGTGGAACAGAGGGGGGGTAGAGGTTATAAACAGTGTATAAACAGTGTTACTGTGGAACAGAGAGGGGTAGAGGTTATAAACAGTGTTACTGTGGAACAGAGGGGGGGTAGAGGTTATAAACAGTGTATAAACAGTGTTACTGTGGAACAGAGAGGGGTAGAGGTTATAAACAGTGTTACTGTGGAACAGAGGGGGGTAGAGGTTATAAACAGTGTTACTGTGGAACAGAGGGGGGTAGAGGTTATAAACAGTGTTACTGTGGAACAGAGAGGGGTAGAAGTTATAAACAGTGTTACTGTGGAACAGAGGGGGGTAGAGGTTATAAACAGTGTTACTGTGGAACAGAGAGGGGTAGAGGTTATAAACAGTGTTACTGTGGAACAGAGAGGGGGTAGAGGTTATAAACAGTGTTACTGTGGAACAGAGGGGGGTAGAGGTTATAAACAGCATTACTGTGGAACAGAGAGGGGTAGAGGTTATAAACAGTGTTACTGTGGAACAGAGAGGGGGTAGAGGTTATAAACAGTGTTACTGTGGAACAGAGGGGGGGTAGAGGTTATAAACAGTGTTACTGTGGAACAGAGGGGGGTAGAGGTTATAAACAGTGTTACTGTGGAACAGAGAGGGGTAGAGGTTATAAACAGTGTTACTGTGGAACAGAGGGGGGTAGAGGTTATAAACAGTGTTACTGTGGAACAGAGGGGGGTAGAGGTTATAAACAGTGTTACTGTGGAACAGAGGGGGGTAGAGGTTATAAACAGTGTTACTGTGGAACAGAGGGGGGTAGAGGTTATAAACAGTGTTACTGTGGAACAGAGAGGGGTAGAGGTTATAAACAGTGTTACTGTGGAACAGAGGGGGGTAGAGGTTATAAACAGTGTTACTGTGGAACAGAGGGGGGTAGAGGTTATAAACAGTGTTACTGTGGAACAGAGGGGGGTAGAGGTTATAAACAGTGTTACTGTGGAACAGAGAGGGGTAGAGGTTATAAACAGTGTTACTGTGGAACAGAGGGGGGTAGAGGTTATAAACAGTGTTACTGTGGAACAGAGGGGGGTAGAGGTTATAAAGAGTGTTACTGTGGAACAGAGGGGGGTAGAGGTTATAAACAGTGTTACTGTGGAACAGAGGGGGGTAGAGGTTATAAACAGTGTATAAACAGTGTTACTGTGGAACAGAAAGGGGTAGAGGTTATAAACAGTGTTACTGTGGAACAGAGGGGGGTAGAGGTTATAAACAGTGTTACTGTGGAACAGAGAGGGTAGAGGTTATAAACAGTGTTACTGTGGAACAGAGGGGGGTAGAGGTTATAAACAGTGTTACTGTGGAACAGAGGGGGGTAGAGGTTATAAACAGTGTATAAACAGTGTTACTGTGGAACAGAGAGGGGTAGAGGTTATAAACAGTGTTACTGTGGAACAGAGGGGGGTAGAGGTTATAAACAGTGTATAAACAGTGTTACTGTGGAACAGAGAGGGGTAGAGGTTATAAACAGTGTTACTGTGGAACAGAGGGGGGGGTAGAGGTTATAAACAGTGTATAAACAGTGTTACTGTGGAACAGAGAGGGGTAGAGGTTATAAACAGTGTTACTGTGGAACAGAGGGGGGGTAGAGGTTATAAACAGTGTATAAACAGTGTTACTGTGGAACAGAGAGGGGTAGAGGTTATAAACAGTGTTACTGTGGAACAGAGGGGGGTAGAGGTTATAAACAGTGTTACTGTGGAACAGAGGGGGGTAGAGGTTATAAACAGTGTTACTGTGGAACAGAGAGGGGTAGAAGTTATAAACAGTGTTACTGTGGAACAGAGGGGGGTAGAGGTTATAAACAGTGTTACTGTGGAACAGAGAGGGGTAGAGGTTATAAACAGTGTTACTGTGGAACAGAGAGGGGGTAGAGGTTATAAACAGTGTTACTGTGGAACAGAGGGGGGTAGAGGTTATAAACAGTGTTACTGTGGAACAGAGAGGGGTAGAGGTTATAAACAGTGTTACTGTGGAACAGAGAGGGGGTAGAGGTTATAAACAGTGTTACTGTGGAACAGAGGGGGGGTAGAGGTTATAAACAGTGTTACTGTGGAACAGAGGGGGGTAGAGGTTATAAACAGTGTTACTGTGGAACAGAGAGGGGTAGAGGTTATAAACAGTGTTACTGTGGAACAGAGGGGGGTAGAGGTTATAAACAGTGTTACTGTGGAACAGAGGGGGGTAGAGGTTATAAACAGTGTTACTGTGGAACAGAGGGGGGTAGAGGTTATAAACAGTGTTACTGTGGAACAGAGGGGGGTAGAGGTTATAAACAGTGTTACTGTGGAACAGAGGGGGGTAGAGGTTATAAACAGTGTATAAACAGTGTTACTGTGGAACAGAGAGGGTAGAGGTTATAAACAGTGTTACTGTGGAACAGAGAGGGGTAGAGGTTATAAACAGTGTTACTGTGGAACAGAGGGGGGTAGAGGTTATAAACAGTGTTACTGTGGAACAGAGGGGGGGTAGAGGTTATAAACAGTGTTACTGTGGAACAGAGGGGGGGTAGAGGTTATAAACAGTGTATAAACAGTGTCGGAGGTGGAACTGTGCCGGAGCCGTCAAACCGATCATTGTCATGAAGCCACATCTCTAGAGCCCTTGTCAGTACATTTCTATCTGCGACTTCCTGAACGTTTCAATACTTTTCATTTTTATATGCTCAGACTGCAGGGAATCTTTGCTTTAGTCTTTGCACTTATCCAGTCATTTCAGATCTACAGGAGTGTATACGGGGTAGTATATAGGGGGTAGTGTCTAGGGATTAATGTCTAGGGAGTAGTTTCTAGAGGGTAGTGTCTAGGGGGTAGGGATTGATTAGCAGACTGTGGTTCAGAGGGCACCTTGGGACCTAGCTCTCGCTCTCTAAAGTCAATACCTGCCCTTATGATCTAATCAAATAACACATACTGTTGTATCCTCCTGAGAGCCTGCTGTTCATCTTCTCTAATAGAAAGTCGTGTTTGGTACGTCTCCCACTGTGTTAGTTAGGTCCTGTTGTACCTTTCTGTACTCATTCTGGGCTTTTCAATGATATCACGTGTGGAGGTTTTTCTTTTTTGGTTCGTCAAAATGGCTATCATCACAATTACCACATTTCGAATCACATTTTATTTTTCACACGCGTCGAATACAACAGGTGTAGAGTTACAACAGGTGCAGACTTTACAGTGAAATGCTTCCTCACCAGCCCTTTCCCAACAATACCGAGTTAAAAAGAAAGAAATATGTTCTAAATAAAAAAGGAAATAGTAACACAATAAAAACAATAATGAGGCGATACACAAAGAGTAGCACTACTGAGTCAATGTGCCGGGTTACCAGGTAGTAATGAGGCGATACACAAGGAGAAGCAGTACTGAGTCAATGTGCCGGGTTACCAGGTAGTAATGAGGTGATACACAAGGAGAAGCAGTACTGAGTCAATGTGCCGGGTTACCAGGTAGTAATGAGACGATACACAAGGAGAAGCAGTACTGAGTCAATGTGCCGGGTTACCAGGTAGTAATGAGGCTATACACAAGGAGAAGCAGTACTGAGTCAATGTGCCGGGTTACCAGGTAGTAATGAGGCTATACACAAGGAGAAGCAGTACTAGGTCAATGTGCCGGGTTACCAGGTAGTAATGAGGCGATACACAAGGAGAAGCAGTACTAGGTCAATGTGCCGGGTTACCAGGTAGTAATGAGGCTATACACAAGGAGAAGCAGTACTGAGTCAATGTGCCGGGTTACCAGGTAGTAATGAGGCTATACACAAGGAGAAGCAGTACTAGGTCAATGTGCCGGGTTACCAGGTAGTAATGAGGCGATACACAAGGAGAAGCAGTACTGAGTCAATGTGCCGGGTTACCAGGTAGTAATGAGGTGATACACAAGGAGAAGCAGTACTGAGTCAATGTGCCGGGTTACCAGGTAGTAATGAGGCGATACACAAGGAGAAGCAGTACTGAGTCAATGTGCCGGGTTACCAGGTAGTAATGAGGCTATATACAAGGAGTACCAGTACTGAGTCAATGTGCCGGGTTACCAGGTAGTAATGAGGCTATACACAAGGAGAAGCAGTACTGAGTCAATGTGCCGGGTTACCAGGTAGTAATGAGGCTATACACAAGGAGAAGCAGTACTGAGTCAATGTGCAGGGGTACGTTGTAGTTGAGGTAATAACGAGGCTATATACGAGGAGTAGCAGTACTGAGTCAATGTGCAGGGGTACGTTGTAGTTGAAGTAATAACGAGGCTATATACGAGGAGTAGCAGTACTGAGTCAATGTGCAGGGGTACGTTGTAGTTGAGGTCATTGAGGTAATACAGTATGGCCGTGTTCACATGCTAGTCGGACCTAAGAAACTCAGACGTTTTCAACTTGCTGAACGCGGCACGTGTAACTACAACCAGTTAGCAAGTTGGAAATGTCATAGTTTCCTAGATCCGACTAGCATGTGAACGTAGCAGGTATAGTTGAAGTCGGAAGTTTACATACACTTAGGTTGTGTAGTCATTAAAACTCGTTTTTCAACCATTCCACACATTTCTTGTTAACAAATTATCTTTTTGGCAAGTCGGTTAGGACATCTACTTTGTGCATGACACAAGTCATTTTTCCAACAATTGTTTACAGACAGATTATTTCATTTATAATTCACAGAATCACAATTCCAGTGGGTCAGAAGTTTACATACACTAAGTTGACTGTGCCTTTAAACAGCTTGGAAAATTCCAGAAAATGATGTCATGGCTTTAGAAGCTTCTGATTGGCTAATTGACATCATTTGAGTCAATTGGAAGTGTACCTGTGGATGTATTTCAAGGACTACCTTCAAACGTAATATTATAGTTGTAGATCATATTAGAGATAATATTATAGTATTAGATCATATTATAGATAATATTATAGTTATAGATCATATTATAGTTATAGATCATATTATAGATCATATTATATATCATATTGTAGTTATAGATCATATTATAGTTATAGATCATATTATAGTTATAGATCATATTATAGATCATATTATAGACCATATTATAGTTATAGATTATATTATAGTTATAGATCATATTATAGTTATAGATCATATTGTAGATCATATTATGTGCTCCCGTGTGGCTCAGTTGGTAGAGCATGGCGCTTGCAACGCCAGGGTTGTGGGTTCATTCCCCACGGGGGGACCAGGATGAATATGTATGAACTTTCCAATTTGTAAGTCGCTCTGGATAAGGGCGTCTGCTAAATGACTTAAATGTAAATGACCAGGGATGTTGTCACGCCCTGGCCATAGAGAGGTTTTGATTCTCTATGTTGGTTAGGCCAGGGTGTGACTAGGGTGGGCATTCTAGTTTCTTTATTTCTATGTTTTCTATTTCTTTGTGTTTTGCCGGGTGTGGTTCTCAATCAGAGGCAGCTGTCTATCGAGCCATACTTAGGTAGCCCTTTTTTTCCTCCTGTCTTTGTGGGAAGTTGTCTTTGTTTGTAGGGCATATAGCCTTTAGCTTCACGGTTTGTTTTTGTAGTGTTTATTGTTTTGTTAAAAGAAAAATGTACGCTGACCACGCTGCACCTTGGTCCTCTCCTTTCAACAGCCGTGACAGACGTCCTCTTGACAAGTGTATGAATTTGAAAAAATGTCCTTCCTGCTAAGCATTCAAAATGTAACGAGTACTTTTGTCTGTCAGAGTAAAAAGTACATCATTTTCTTTAGGAATGTAGTGGAGTAAAAGTAGAAGTTGGAAAAATAATTATAAAGAAAAGAACACAATTACCCCTGAAATATTTACTTCAAAGTATTTTGACTTAGTTTACACCACTGGTTTCCATCTAGGCCACACGTTGATTCTGAGGACCTTTTGTGAGAGTTTGATCCTGTTTGTCCTCGAAGTTAAATCCATCCCCAGCTCCCCAAGAGCTGCTCTGTTCTGCCTCCAGCTTTGTAGTGTAGCGTGTGGTTATAGGGGGAAAGGTAGTGTGTGGTTATAGGGGGGGAAAGGTAGTGTGTGGTTATAGGGGGGAAAGGTAGTGTGTGGTTATAGGGGGGAAAGGTAGTGTGTGGTTATAGGGGGGAAAGGTAGTGTGTGGTTACAGGGGAAAGGTAGTGTGTGGTTATAGGGGGGGAAAGGTAGTGTGTGGTTATAGGGGGGGAAAGGTAGTGTGTGGTTATAGGGGGGGAAAGGTAGTGTGTGGTTATAGGGGGGAAAGGTAGTGTGTGGTTATAGGGGGGGAAAGGTAGTGTGTGGTTATAGAGGGGAAAGGTAGTGTGTGGTTATAGGGGGGGAAAGGTAGTGTGTGGTTACAGGGGAAAGGTAGTGTGTGGTTATAGGGGGGGAAAGGTAGTGTGTGGTTATAGGGGGGAAAGGTAGTGTGTGGTTATAAGGGGGAAAGGTAGTGTGTGGTTATAGGGGGGGAAAGGTAGTGTGTGGTTATAGGGGGGAAAGGTAGTGTTGGTTATAGGGGGGGAAAGGTAGTGTGTGGTTATAGGGGGGGAAAGGTAGTGTGTGGTTATAGGGGGGGAAAGGTAGTGTGTGGTTATAGGGGGGAAAGGTAGTGTGCGGTTATAGGGGGGGAAAGGTAGTGTGTGGTTATAGGGGGGAAAGGTAGTGTTGGTTATAGGGGGGGAAAGGTAGTGTGTGGTTATAGGGGGGAAAGGTAGTGTGTGGTTATAGGGGGGGAAAGGTAGTGTGTGGTTATAGGGGGGAAAGGTAGTGTGTGGTTATTGGGGGAAAGGTAGTGTGTGGTTATAGGGGGGAAAGGTAGTGTGTGGTTATAGGGGGGGAAAGGTAGTGTGTGGTTATAAGGGGGAAAAGGTAGTGTGTGGTTATAGGGGGGAAAGGTAGTGTGTGGTTATAGGGGGGAAAGGTAGTGTGTGGTTATAGGGGGGAAAGGTAGTGTGTGGTTATAGGGGGGAAAGGTAGTGTGTGGTTATAGGGGGGAAAGGTAGTGTGTGGTTATAGGGGGGAAAGGTAGTGTGTGGTTATAGGGGGGGAAAGGTAGTGTGTGGTTATAGGGGGGAAAGGTAGTGTGTGGTTATAGGGGGGAAAGGTAGTGTGTGGTTATAGGGGGGGAAAGGTAGTGTGTGGTTATAGGGGGGGAAAGGTAGTGTGTGGTTATAGGGGGGAAAGGTAGTGTGTGGTTATAGGGGGGAAAGGTAGTGTGTGGTTATAGGGGGGGGAAAGGTAGTGTGTGGTTATAGGGGGGGAAAGGTAGTGTGTGGTTATAGGGGGAAAGGTAGTGTGTGGTTATAGGGGGGGAAAGGTAGTGTGTGGTTAAAGGGGGGAAAGGTAGTGTGTGGTTATAGGGGGGGAAAGGTAGTGTGTGGTTATAGGGGGGAAAGGTAGTGTGTGGTTATAGGGGGGAAAGGTAGTGTGTGGTTATAGGGTGGAAAGGTAGTGTGTGGTTATAGGGGGGGAAAGGTAGTGTGTGGTTATAGGGGGGAAAGGTAGTGTGTGGTTATAGGGGGGAAAGGTAGTGTGTGGTTATAGGGGGGAAAGGTAGTGTGTGGTTATAGGGGGGAAAGGTAGTGTGTGGTTATAGGGGGGAAAGGTAGTGTGTGGTTATAGGGGGGAAAGGTAGTGTGTGGTTATAGGGGGGAAAGGTAGTGTGTGGTTATAGGGGGGGGGGGTAGTGTGTGGTTATAGGGGAAAGGTAGTGTGTGGTTATAGGGGGGGAAGGTAGTGTGTGGTTTATTGGGGGGAAAGGTAGTGTGTGGTTATAGGGGGGAAAGGTAGTGTTTGGTTATAGGGGGGGGAAAGGTAGTGTGTGGTTATAGGGGGGAAAGGTAGTGTGTGGTTATTGGGGGGGATAGGTAGTGTGTGGTTACAGGGGGGGAAAGGTAGTGTGTGGTTATAGGGGGGAAGGTAGTGTGTGGTTATAGGGGGGAAAGGTAGTGTGTGGTTATAGGGGGGAAAGGTAGTGTGTGGTTATAGGGGGGAAAGGTAGTGTGTGGTTATAGGGGGGAAAGGTAGTGTGTGGTTATAGGGGGGGAAAGGTAGTGTGTGGTTATAGGGGGAAAGGTAGTGTGTGGTTATAGGGGGGGATAGGTAGTGTGTGGTTATAGGGGGGGAAAGGTAGTGTGTGGTTATAGGGGGGGATAGGTAGTGTGTGGTTATAGGGGGGGAAAGGTAGTGTGTGGTTATAGGGGGGAAAGGTAGTGTGTGGTTATAGGGGGGAAAGGTAGTGTGTGGTTATAGGGGGGAAAGGTAGTGTGTGGTTATAGGGGGGAAAGGTAGTGTGTGGTTATAGGGGGGAAAGGTAGTGTGTGGTTATAGGGGGGAAAGGTAGTGTGTGGTTATAGGGGGGAAAGGTAGTGTGTGGTTATAGGGGGGAAAGGTAGTGTGTGGTTATAGGGGGGAAAGGTAGTGTGTGGTTATAGGGGGGAAAGGTAGTGTGTGGTTATAGGGGGGAAAGGTAGTGTGTGGTTATAGGGGGGAAAGGTAGTGTGTGGTTATAGGGGGGAAAGGTAGTGTGTGGTTATAGGGGGGGAAAGGTAGTGTGTGGTTATAGGGGGGGGGGGTAGTGTGTGGTTATAGTGGGGAAAGGTAGTGTGTGGTTATAGGGGGGAAAGGTAGTGTTTGGTTATAGGGGGGAAAGGTAGTGTGTGGTTATAGGGGGGGAAAGGTAGTGTGTGGTTATAGGGGGAAAGGTAGTGTGTGGTTATAGGGGGGGAAAGGTAGTGTGTGGTTATAGGGGGGAAAGGTAGTGTGTGGTTATAGGGGGGAAAGGTAGTGTGTGGTTATAGGGGGGGAAAGGTAGTGTGTGGTTATAGGGGGGGAAAGGTAGTGTGTGGTTATAGGGGGGGAAAGGTAGTGTGTGGTTATAGGGGGGAAAGGTAGTGTGTGGTTATAGGGGGAAAGGTAGTGTGTGGTTATAGGGGGGAAAGGTAGTGTGTGGTTATAGGGGGGGAAAGGTAGTGTGTGGTTATAGGGGGGAAAGGTAGTGTGTGGTTATAGGGGGGAAAGGTAGTGTTTGGTTATAGGGGGGAAAGGTAGTGTGTGGTTATAGGGGGGAAAGGTAGTGTTTGGTTATAGGGGGGAAAGGTAGTGTGTGGTTATAGGGGGGAAAGGTAGTGTTTGGTTATAGGGGGGAAAGGTAGTGTGTGGTTATAGGGGGGGAAAGGTAGTGTGTGGTTATCGGGGGGAAAGGTAGTGTGTGGTTATAGGGGGGGAAAGGTAGTGTGTGGTTATAGGGGGGAAAGGTAGTGTGTGGTTATAGGGGGGAAAGGTAGTGTGTGGTTATAGGGGGGAAAGGTAGTGTGTGGTTATAGGGGGGGAAAGGTAGTGTGTGGTTATAGGGGGGAAAGGTAGTGTGTGGTTATAGGGGGGGAAAGGTAGTGTGTGGTTATAGGGGGGGAAAGGTAGTGTGTGGTTATAGGGGGGAAAGGTAGTGTGTGGTTATAGGGGGGGAAAGGTAGTGTGTGGTTATAGGGGGGGAAAGGTAGTGTGTGGTTACAGGGGGGGAAAGGTAGTGTGTGGTTATAGGGGGGGAAAGGTAGTGTGTGGTTATAGGGGGGGAAAGGTAGTGTGTGGTTATAGGGGGGGAAAGGTAGTGTTTGGTTACAGGGGGGAAAGGTAGTGTGTGGTTATAGGGGGGGAAAGGTAGTGTGTGGTTATAGGGGGGGAAAGGTAGTGTGTGGTTATAGGGGGGAAAGGTAGTGTGTGGTTACAGGGGGGGAAAGGTAGTGTGTGGTTATAGGGGGGAAAGGTAGTGCGTGGTTATAGGGGGGGAAAGGTAGTGTGTGGTTATAGGGGGGAAAGGTAGTGTGTGGTTATAGGGGGGGAAAGGTAGTGTGTGGTTATAGGGGGGAAAGGTAGTGTGTGGTTATAGGGGGGAAAGGTAGTGTGTGGTTATAGGGGGGAAAGGTAGTGTTTGGTTATAGGGGGGAAAGGTAGTGTGTGGTTATAGAGGGGAAAGGTAGTGTGTGGTTATAGGGGGGGAAAGGTAGTGTGTGGTTACAGGGGGGGAAAGGTAGTGTGTGGTTATAGGGGGGAAAGGTAGTGTGTGGTTATAGGGGGGGAAAGGTAGTGTGTGGTTATAGGGGGGAAAGGTAGTGTGTGGTTATAGGGGGGAAAGGTAGTGTGTGGTTATAGGGGGGAAAGGTAGTGTGTGGTTATAGGGGGGGATAGGTAGTGTGTGGTTACTGGGGGGAAAGGTAGTGTGTGGTTATAGGGGGGAAAGGTAGTGTGTGGTTATAGGGGGGAAAGGTAGTGTGTGGTTATAGGTTGGGAAAGGTAGTGTGTGGTTATAGGGGGGAAAGGTAGTGTGTGGTTATTGGGGGAAAGGTAGTGTGTGGTTACAGGGGGGAAAGGTAGTGTGTGGTTATAGGGGGGGAAAGGTAGTGTGTGGTTATAGGGGGGAAAGGTAGTGTGTGGTTATAGGGGGAAAGGTAGTGTGTGGTTATAGGGGGAAAGGTAGTGTGTGGTTATAGGGGGGAAAGGTAGTGTGTGGTTATAGGGGAAAGGTAGTGTTTGGTTACAGGGGGGAAAGGTAGTGTGTAGTTATAGGGGGGGAAAGGTAGTGTGTGGTTATAGGGGGGAAAGGTAGTGTGTGGTTATAGAGGGGAAAGGTAGTGTGTGGTTATAGAGGGGAAAGGTAGTGTGTGGTTATAGGGGGGAAAGGTAGTGTGTGGTTATTGGGGGAAAGGTAGTGTGTGGTTATAGGGGGGAAAGGTAGTGTGTGGTTATAGAGGGGAAAGGTAGTGTGTGGTTATTGGGGGAAAGGTAGTGTGTGGTTATAGGGGGGAAAGGTAGTGTGTGGTTATAGGGGGGAAAGGTAGTGTGTGGTTATAGGGGGGAAAGGTAGTGTTTGGTTATAGGGGGGAAAGGTAGTGTGTGGTTATAGGGGGGGGGGGTAGTGTGTGGTTATTGGGGGAAAGGTAGTGTGTGGTTATAGGGGGGAAAGGTAGTGTGTGGTTATAAGGGGAAAAGTTGGTGTGTGGTTATAGAGGGGAAAGGTAGTGTGTGGTTATTGGGGGAAAGGTAGTGTGTGGTTATAGGGGGGAAAGGTAGTGTGTGGTTATAGGGGGGAAAGGTAGTGTTTGGTTATAGGGGGGAAAGGTAGTGTGTGGTTATAGGGGGGGGGGGTAGTGTGTGGTTATAGGGGGGAAAGGTAGTGTGTGGTTATAGGGGGGAAAGGTAGTGTGTGGTTATAGGGGGGAAAGGTAGTGTGTGGTTATAGAGGGGAAAGGTAGTGTGTGGTTATTGGGGGAAAGGTAGTGTGTGGTTATAGGGGGGAAAGGTAGTGTGTGGTTATAGGGGGGAAAGGTAGTGTGTGGTTATAGGGGGGAAAGGTAGTGTGTGGTTATAGAGGGGAAAGGTAGTGTGTGGTTATTGGGGGAAAGGTAGTGTGTGGTTATAGGGGGGAAAGGTAGTGTGTGGTTATAGGGGGGAAAGGTAGTGTGTGGTTATAGGGGGGGAAAGGTAGTGTGTGGTTATAGGGGGGAAAGGTAGTGTGTGGTTATAGGGGGGGAAAGGTAGTGTGTGGTTATAGGGGGGAAAGGTAGTGTGTGGTTATTGGGGGAAAGGTAGTGTGTGGTTATAGGGGGGGAAAGGTAGTGTGTGGTTATATGGGGAAAGGTAGTGTGTGGTTATAGGGGGAAAGGTAGTGTGTGGTTATAGGGGGGAAAGGTAGTGTGTGGTTATTGGGGGAAAGGTAGTGTGTGGTTACAGGGGGGAAAGGTAGTGTGTGGTTATAGGGGGGGAAAGGTAGTGTGTGGTTATAGGGGGGAAAGGTAGTGTGTGGTTATAGGGGGGGGGTAGTGTGTGGTTATAGGGGGGGAAAGGTAGTGTGTGGTTATAGGGGGGGAAAGGTAGTGTGTGGTTATATGGGGGAAAGGTAGTGTGTGGTTATAGGGGGAAAGGTAGTGTGTGGTTATAGGGGGGAAAGGTAGTGTGTGGTTATAGGGGGGGAAAGGTAGTGTGTGGTTATAGGGGGGAAAGGTAGTGTGTGGTTATAGGGGGGAAAGGTAGTGTGTGGTTATTGGGGGAAAGGTAGTGTGTGGTTACAGGGGGGAAAGGTAGTGTTTGGTTATAGGGGGGGAAAGGTAGTGTGTGGTTATAGGGGGGGAAAGGTAGTGTTTGGTTACAGGGGGGAAAGGTAGTGTGTGGTTATAGGGGGGGAAAGGTAGTGTGTGGTTATAGGGGGGGAAAGGTAGTGTTTGGTTACAGGGGGGAAAGGTAGTGTGTGGTTATAGGGGGGGAAAGGTAGTGTGTGGTTATAGGGGGGAAAGGTAGTGTGTGGTTATAGGGGGGAAAGGTAGTGTGTGGTTACAGGGGGGGAAAAGTAGTGTGTGGTTATAGGGGGGAAAGGTAGTGTGTGGTTATAGGGGGGGAAAGGTAGTGTGTGGTTATAGGGGGGAAAGGTAGTGTGTGGTTATAGGGGGGGAAAGGTAGTGTGTGGTTATAGGGGGGAAAGGTAGTGTGTGGTTATAGGGGGGAAAGGTAGTGTGTGGTTATAGGGGGGAAAGGTAGTGTGTGGTTATAGGGGGGAAAGGTAGTGTGTGGTTATAGAGGGGAAAGGTAGTGTGTGGTTATAGGGGGGAAAGGTAGTGTGTGGTTACAGGGGGGGAAAGGTAGTGTGTGGTTATAGGGGGGAAAGGTAGTGTGTGGTTATAGGGGGGGAAAGGTAGTGTGTGGTTATAGGGGGGAAAGGTAGTGTGTGGTTATAGGGGGGGAAAGGTAGTGTGTGGTTATAGGGGGGAAAGGTAGTGTGTGGTTATAGGGGGGATAGGTAGTGTGTGGTTACTGGGGGGAAAGGTAGTGTGTGGTTATAGGGGGGAAAGGTAGTGTGTGGTTATAGGGGGGAAAGGTAGTGTGTGGTTATAGGGGGGGAAAGGTAGTGTGTGGTTATTGGGGGAAAGGTAGTGTGTGGTTATAGGGGGGAAAGGTAGTGTGTGGTTATTGGGGGAAAGGTAGTGTGTGGTTATAGGGGGGAAAGGTAGTGTGTGGTTATAGGGGGGAAAGGTAGTGTGTGGTTATAGGGGGGAAAGGTAGTGTGTGGTTATTGGGGGAAAGGTAGTGTGTGGTTACAGGGGGGAAAGGTAGTGTGTGGTTATAGGGGGGGAAAGGTAGTGTGTGGTTATAGGGGGGAAAGGTAGTGTGTGGTTATAGGGGGAAAGGTAGTGTGTGGTTATAGGGGGGAAAGGTAGTGTGTGGTTATAGGGGGGAAAGGTAGTGTGTGGTTATAGGGGAAAGGTAGTGTTTGGTTACAGGGGGGAAAGGTAGTGTGTGGTTATAGGGGGGGAAAGGTAGTGTGTGGTTATAGGGGGGAAAGGTAGTGTGTGGTTATAGAGGGGAAAGGTAGTGTGTGGTTATAGAGGGGAAAGGTAGTGTGTGGTTATAGGGGGGAAAGGTAGTGTGTGGTTATTGGGGGAAAGGTAGTGTGTGGTTATAGGGGGGAAAGGTAGTGTGTGGTTATAGGGGGGAAAGGTAGTGTGTGGTTATAGAGGGGAAAGGTAGTGTGTGGTTATTGGGGGAAAGGTAGTGTGTGGTTATAGGGGGGAAAGGTAGTGTGTGGTTATAGGGGGGAAAGGTAGTGTTTGGTTATAGGGGGGAAAGGTAGTGTGTGGTTATAGGGGGGGGGGTAGTGTGTGGTTATTGGGGGAAAGGTAGTGTGTGGTTATAGGGGGGAAAGGTAGTGTGTGGTTATAGGGGGGAAAGGTAGTGTGTGGTTATAGAGGGGAAAGGTAGTGTGTGGTTATTGGGGGAAAGGTAGTGTGTGGTTATAGGGGAAAGGTAGTGTGTGGTTATAGGGGGGAAAGGTAGTGTGTGGTTATAGGGGGGAAAGGTAGTGTGTGGTTATAGGGGGGAAAGGTAGTGTGTGGTTATAGGGGGGGAAAGCTAGTGTGTGGTTATTGGGGGAAAGGTAGTGTGTGGTTATAGGGGGGAAAGGTAGTGTGTGGTTATAGGGGGGAAAGGTAGTGTGTGGTTATAGGGGGAAAGGTAGTGTGTGGTTATAGGGGGGAAAGGTAGTGTGTGGTTATAGGGGGGAAAGGTAGTGTGTGGTTATAGGGGGGGAAAGGTAGTGTGTGGTTATTGGGGGAAAGGTAGTGTGTGGTTATAGGGGGGAAAGGTAGTGTGTGGTTATAGGGGTGAAAGGTAGTGTGTGGTTATAGAGGGGAAAGGTAGTGTGTGGTTATTGGGGGAAAGGTAGTGTGTGGTTATAGGGGGGAAAGGTAGTGTGTGGTTATAGGGGGGAAAGGTAGTGTGTGGTTATAGGGGGGAAAGGTAGTGTGTGGTTATAGGGGGGAAAGGTAGTGTGTGGTTATAGAGGGGAAAGGTAGTGTGTGGTTATTGGGGGAAAGGTAGTGTGTGGTTATAGGGGGGAAAGGTAGTGTGTGGTTATAGGGGGGAAAGGTAGTGTGTGGTTATAGAGGGGAAAGGTAGTGTGTGGTTATAGGGGGGAAAGGTAGTGTGTGGTTATAGAGGGGAAAGGTAGTGTGTGGTTATAGGGGGGAAAGGTAGTGTGTGGTTATAGGGGGGGAAAGGTAGTGTGTGGTTATAGGGGGGAAAGGTAGTGTGTGGTTATAGGGGGGGAAAGGTAGTGTGTGGTTATAGGGGGGAAAGGTAGTGTGTGGTTATTGGGGGAAAGGTAGTGTGTGGTTATAGGGGGGGAAAGGTAGTGTGTGGTTATAGGGGGAAAGGTAGTGTGTGGTTACAGGGGGGAAAGGTAGTGTGTGGTTATAGGGGGGGAAAGGTAGTGTGTGGTTATAGGGGGGAAAGGTAGTGTGTGGTTATAGGGGGGAAAGGTAGTGTGTGGTTATAGAGGGGAAAGGTAGTGTGTGGTTATAGGGGGGAAAGGTAGTGTGTGGTTATAGGGGGGAAAGGTAGTGTGTGGTTATAGGGGGGAAAGGTAGTGTGTGGTTATAGGGGGGGGGGGGGGTAGTGTGTGGTTATAGGGGGGAAAGGTAGTGTGTGGTTATAGGGGGGAAAGGTAGTGTGTGGTTATAGGGGGGGAAAGGTAGTGTGTGGTTATAGGGGGGAAAGGTAGTGTGTGGTTATAGGGGGAAAGGTAGTGTGTGGTTATAGGGGGGGAAAGGTAGTGTGTGGTTATAGGGGGGAAAGGTAGTGTGTGGTTATAGAGGGGGAAAGGTAGTGTGTGGTTATAGGGGGAAAGGTAGTGTGTGGTTATAGGGGGGGAAAGGTAGTGTGTGGTTAAAAGGGGGAAAGGTAGTGTTTGGTTATAGGGGGGGAAAGGTAGTGTGTGGTTATAGGGGGGAAAGGTAGTGTGTGGTTATAGGGGGGAAAGGTAGTGTGTGGTTATAGGGTGGAAAGGTAGTGTGTGGTTATAGGGGGGGAAAGGTAGTGTGTGGTTATAGGGGGGAAAGGTAGTGTGTGGTTATAGGGGGGAAAGGTAGTGTGTGGTTATAGGGGGGAAAGGTAGTGTGTGGTTACAGGGGAAAGGTAGTGTGTGGTTATAGGGGGGAAAGGTAGTGTGTGGTTGTAGGGGGGGAAAGGTAGTGTGTGGTTATAGGGGGGGAAAGGTAGTGCGTGGTTATAGGGGGGGAAAGGTAGTGTGTGGTTATAGGGGGGGAAAGGTAGTGTGTGGTTATAGGGGGGGAAAGGTAGTGTGTGGTTATAGGGGGGAAAGGTAGTGTGTGGTTATAGGGGAAAGGTAGTGTGTGGTTATAGGGGAAAGGTAGTGTGTGGTTATAGGGGGGAAAGGTAGTGTGTGGTTATAGGGGGGAAAGGTAGTGTTTGGTTATAGGGGGGGAAAGGTAGTGTGTGGTTATAGGGGGAAAGGTAGTGTGTGGTTATAGGGGGGAAAGGTAGTGTGTGTTTATTGGGGGAAAGGTAGTGTGTGGTTATAGGGGGGAAAGGTAGTGTGTGGTTATAGGGGGGGAAAGGTAGTGTGTGGTTATAGGGGGGGAAAGGTAGTGTGTGGTTATAGGGGGGGAAGGTAGTGTGTGGTTATAGGGGGGGAAAGGTAGTGTGTGGTTATAGGGGGGAAAGGTAGTGTGTGGTTATAGGGGGGGAAAGGTAGTGTGTGGTTATAGGGGGGAAAGGTAGTGTTTGGTTATAGGGGGGAAAGGTAGTGTGTGGTTATAGGGGGGACAGCTAGTGTGTGGTTATAGGGGGGGAAAGGTAGTGTGTGGTTATAGGGGGAAAGGTAGTGTGTGGTTATAGGGGGGGAAAGGTAGTGTGTGGTTATAGGGGGGAAAGGTAGTGTGTGGTTATAGGGGGGGAAAGGTAGTGTGTGGTTATAGGGGGGGAAAGGTAGTGTGTGGTTATAGGGGGGGAAAGGTAGTGTTTGGTTATAGGGGGGAAAGGTAGTGTGTGGTTATAGGGGGGGAAAGGTAGTGTGTGGTTATAGGGGGGAAAGGTAGTGTTTGGTTATAGGGGGGGAAAGGTAGTGTGTGGTTATAGGGGGGGAAAGGTAGTGTGTGGTTATAGGGGGGGAAAGGTAGTGTGTGGTTATAGGGGGGAAAGGTAGTGTGTGGTTATAGGGGGGGAAAGGTAGTGTGTGGTTATAGGGGGGAAAGGTAGTGTTTGGTTATAGGGGGGGAAAGGTAGTGTGTGGTTATAGGGGGGAAAGGTAGTGTGTGGTTATAGGGGGGGAAAGGTAGTGTGTGGTTATAGGGGGGGAAAGGTAGTGTGTGGTTATAGGGGGGAAAGGTAGTGTGTGGTTACAGGAGGGAAAGGTACCTTTTGGGACACATACTAAGTCAAGTTGTCCCAGCTGACAGAAAACAACTTAACAATGTTGCTAAACATTATGGAGGTTGTGGTGTGGTGAATTTAAATATCACCATGGTTACTTTATTCTGCACTAAACCCATCTGATGAAAACGTTTTTGTCAATTTTTATATATATATATATATATATATATATATATATATATTTTACATGAATTGAAAGCAGTAACTCCCCTCAATATACCCTTAACATTGAATGACAATAAGCCCAAGAAAACATTTATTCAAAATAGCTTCATAAATGTAACTTTAATGATAAAATATGGATGTTTCGGAGATGAGGTTTTTATCCAACAGGGACGCTACAGTATGTTGAATATTTCAATATATATCATTTTTTTCCCCAAAAAAATCCAATCCTCTAATCAACCAGTCCTTTGACTGTGATTGACAACGATGTCATTTTTTTCCTTGTGTCTCCATCTCGTTCCGACTGGGCACACCATGTCATTTCAACGTGGACATCTGGGTAATATTTGGTTGCGACGTCGAACAATGAGAGTTCAACCTTGCAGTCGAAAAGAAGAAGAAGTTTGTTGAATTCCCAATGTTTTATCACCATGCGTTCAACTATCTAAAAGCACAACCAAATACCAATGGAAAAAAACATGTCTGATTTGTTTTGGTTTACTTCTCATCTAAATGTCAGATATGTGTTATTACTGTACGTAATCTAATAGCAGAACCAAATGACCTGGATTGCAGTTGAGACAACATGAGAAGTACATGATGCAAGTGATCAATGCAGTTTGAGATTTGGTACAGATTATTATAGCAATTGTGACTATAGCAATCTCCACTGACCTACGACCTTTGCGTGTTATCTTGAACATTCAACGTTTTCTATGATTACAGTAAGAAGACATTTATAGTTACAGCAGGCGAACCTCCAAATGTGGACATGGAGGAGTTAGTCATTTTGTAAGGTTGAATAAAAACTGTTACATTAGTTTGTCAGATATCCTTAACTTTATACGCCTATTTACTGTTTTACAAAAGTAATATTGAATTGTGTTTGGCTGTTTCTGTGCCACTGCTTTAACTCCAGTTTGTTTACAAATGACTAATTGTTATGTTGGATTCACGTCTCCATCTCAGCCAACAGTCAAAGTTAAAGAATATATTTTTTTTATTGCTAATAGCAACTCATTAACCCCTACTGACCTTGGCATGTAAGGTGAAGATGATCATACGGATATGTCTCAAGCACACACACACACACACGCACGCACGCACGCACGCACACACACACAGAGAGCCAGGTCTCTCTCTACACATCACTCTGTCTTGGCAGAATGCATGGCTAAAGATGGTCCTGCATCAGAACACAACAGACATACTACATAATCCCTGCAGTCAACAGTCAACAACAGACATACTACATAATCCCTGCAATCAACAGTCACCAACAGACATACTACATAATCCCTGCAGTCAACAGTCAACAACAGACATACTACATAATCCCTGCAATCAACAGTCACCAACAGACATACTACATAATCCCTGCAATCAACAGTCACCAACAGACATACTACATAATCCCTGCAATCAACAGTCACCAACAGACATACTACATAATCCCTGCAATCAACAGTCACCAACAGACATACTACATAATCCCTGAGGTCAACAGTCAACAACAGACATACTACATAATCCCTGCAGTCAACAGTCACCAACAGACATACTACATAATCCCTGCAGTCAACAGTCAACAACAGACATACTACATAATCCCTGAGGTCAACAGTCAACAACAGACATACTACATAATCCCTGCAGTCAACCGTCAACAACAGACATACTACATAATCCCTGCAGTCAACATCAACAACAGACATACTACATATCCCTGCAGTCAACAGTCAACAACAGACATACTACATAATCCCTGAGGTCAACAGTCAACAACAGACATACTACATAATCCCTGCAGTCAACAACAGATATACTACATAATCCCTGCAGTCAACACTCAACACTTTACATTGGTAATGGTGGCTCGCTCCTCTCTCTCCTCCCATTCTCTGTGTGTCTCTTGTGTCCCTCTTTCTCTCCTCTCTCTCTCTCTTCCTTCTCTCATTTTCCCTCTCTCTCTCTCTCTCCTCTATCCTTCTCTCATTTTCCCTCTTTCTCTCTCTATTTCTCTCTCTCCTCTGTCCTTCTCTCTCTCCTTCTCTGTCTCCTGACCGAGAGTTGTTAATGATTGATGCTACCGTATAAAGCCAGAATTAGCCTGATTAAGCATGAATAATGTATGATTTCCTTTCAGTCTTCGATGTTCTCTGAATGTGTTTGACATTTGCACTGACTCAAACACACCAGACATTTAGCCATGAGAGTGATGCAGTTTTTACCCCCGCTGAGAGTAGTTTCACAATGTTGCATAAAATTGTTTACATACCCTGCATGACTCATCTCATATGTATATACTGTACTCTATACCATCTACTGCATCTTGCCTATGACGTTCGGCCATCGCTCATTCCCATATTTTTATATACATATTCTTATTCATTCCTTTACACTTGTGTGTATAAGGTAGTTGTTGTGAAATTGTTAGGTTTGATTACTTGTTAGATATTACTGCAATGGTCGGAACTAGAAGCACAAGCATTTCGCTACACTCGCATTAACATCTGCTAACCGTGTGTACGTGACAGTCTAAGGAATCTTCCTAGTCTCCTATTTGTGGTTTGATCTGAAAACATTGGGTAGATGAATTCAATATAGCCAGTCTGTTTGTGCCATCATGCCACCTCCTTGTCATGCCAGGCTTGTCATATTTGGGTTGACAATTCCAATGGAGTTGGTGAGAACACAAACAGGACCTGGGACCCAGCTAAAAGGAAACAGGACCTGGGACCCAGCTAAAAGGAAACAGGACCTGGGACCCAGCTAAAAGGAAACAGGACCTGGGACCCAGCTAAAAGGAAACAGGACCTGGGACCCAGCTAAAAGGAAACAGGACCTGGGACCCAGCTAAAAGGAAACAGGACCTGGAACCCAGCTAAAAGGAAACAGGACCTGGGACCCAGCTAAAAGGAAACAGGACCTGGGACCCAGCTAAAAGGAAACATGACCTGGAACCCAGCTAAAAGGAAACAAGACCTGGGACCCAGCTAAAAGGAAAGAAGACCTGGGACCCAGCTAAAAGGAAACAGGACCTGGGACCCAGCTAAAAGGAAACAGGACCTGGGACCCAGCTAAAAGGAAACATGACCTGGAACCCAGCTAAAAGGAAACAAGACCTGGGACCCAGCTAAAAGGAAACAAGACCTGGGACCCAGCTAAAAGGAAACAGGACCTGGGACCCAGCTAAAAGGAAACAGGACCTGGGACCCAGCTAAAAGGAAACAGGACCTGGGACCCAGCTAAAAGGAAACAGGACCTGGGACCCAGCTAAAAGGAAACAGGACCTGGGACCCAGCTAAAAGGAAACAGGACCTGGGACCCAGCTAAAAGGAAACAGGAAATGGAACCCAGCTAAAAGGAAACAGGACCTAGGACCCAGCTAAAAGGAAACAGGACCTGGGACCCAGCTAAAAGGAAACAGGACCTGGAACCCAGCTAAAAGGAAACAGGACCTGGAACCCAGCTAAAAGGAAACAGGACCTAGGACCCAGCTAAAAGGAAACAGGACCTGGAACCCAGCTAAAAGGAAACAGGACCTGGGACCCAGCTAAAAGGAAACAGGAAATGGAACCCAGCTAAAAGGAAACAGGACCTAGGACCCAGCTAAAAGGAAACAGGACCTGGAACCCAGCTAAAAGGAAACAGGACCTGGGACCCAGCTAAAAGGAAACAGGACCTGGGACCCAGCTAAAAGGAAACAGGACCTGGAACCCAGCTAAAAGCCATATGGTAGATGGCTAGATGATGCCCACTGGGTATCACATCTAATTTCCCCTCTTCTGTGCCCTGCACTCACTCAACAAGCCCTCACGGCTGATCCTAGCCTGGAAGCCCTCACGCCTGACCCTAGCCTGGAAACCCCCACAGCTGACCCTAGCCTGGAAACCCTTACAGCTGACCCTAGCCTGGAAACCCTCACGGCTGACCCTAGCCTGGAAGCCCTCACGCCTGACCCTAGCCTGGAAGCCCTCACGCCTGACCCTAGCCTGGAAGCCCTCACAGCTGACCCTAGCCTGGAAGCCCTAACAGCTGACCCTAGCCTGGAAGCCCTCACAGCTGACTCTAGCCTGGAAGCCCTCACGGCTGACCCTAGCCTGGAAGCCCTCACAGCTGACCCTAGCCTGGAAGCCCTCACGGCTGACCCTAGCCTGGAAGCCCTCACAGCTGACCCTAGCCTGGAAACCCTCACGGCTGACCCTAGCCTGGAAGCCATCACAGCTGACCCTAGCCTGGAAACCCTCACAGCTGACCCTAGCCTGGCAGCCCTCACAGCTGACCCTAGCCTGGAAGCCCTCACAGCTGACCCTAGCCTGGAAACCCTCACAGCTAACCCTAGCCTGGAAACCCTCACAGCTGACCCTAGCCTGGAAGCCCTCACAGCTGACCATAACAAAGAAGCTTTTCAGGTCTAGTAATGCCTACCCTACATCACACTGTTCATTGATTCTCCAGTCCTCCTGCCCTGGGGATTCTGCAATGAGGCCAGTCTTGAGGGGGCAGATGAGGCCTGTGCATGTGTGTGGCTACATTAGTCATTGTCAATATTGGAAATCCTTATTTGCTTTGCTGAATGGATACTGTGCTGTTGCCTGATCCAACAGACTGGCTACTGGCTGATCCAACAGCTGGCTACTGGCTGATCCAACAGACTGGCTACTGGCTGATCCAACAGACTGGCTACTGGCTGATCCAACAGACTGGCTACTGCCTGATCCAACAGACTGGCTACTGGCTGATCCAACAGACTGGCTACTGGCTGATCCAATAGACTGGCTACTGGCTGATCTAACAGACTGGCTAATGGCTGATCCAACAGACTGGCTAATGGCTGATCCAACAGACTGGCACTGGCTGATCCAACAGAGTGTCTACTGGCTGATCCAACAGACTGGCTACTACCTGATCCAACAGACTGGCTACTGGCTGATCCAACAGACTGGCTACTGGCTGTTCCAACAGACTGGCTACTGGCTGATCCAACAGACTGTCTACTGGCTGATCCAACAGACTGGCTACTGCCTGATCCAACAGCTGGCTACTGGCTGATCCAACAGACTGTCTACTGGCTGATCCAACAGACTGGCTACTGCCTAATCCAATAGACTGGCTACTGGCTGATCCAACAGACTGGCTACTGCCTGATCCAACAGCTGGCTACTGGCTGATCCAACAGACTGGCTACTGGCTGATCCAATAGACTGGCTACTGGCTGATCCAACAGACTGGCTACTGCCTGATCCAACAGACTGGCTACTGGCTGTTCCAACAGACTGGCTACTGGCTGATCCAACAGACTGGCTACTGGCTGATCCAATAGACTGGCTACTGGCTGATCCAACAGACTGGCTACTGCCTGATCCAACAGACTGGCTACTGGCTGATCCAATAGACTGGCTACTGGCTGATCCAACAGACTGGCTACTGGCTGATCCAACAGACTGGCTACTGCCTGATCCAACAGCTGGCTACTGGCTGTTCCAACAGACTGGCTACTGGCTGATCCAATAGACTGGCTACTGGCTGATCCAACAGACTGGCTACTGCCTGATCCAACAGCTGGCTACTGGCTGATCCAACAGAACAGAAAGCATGGAACAGAGAACAGAGAACAGAGAACAGGGAACATGGAACAGAGAACAGGGAACATGGAGCAGGGAACAGGGAACAGAGAACAGGGAACAGGGAACAGGAAACAGAGAACAGAGAACAGAGAACAGAGAACAGAGAACAGAGAAGAGGGAACAGGAAACAGGAAACAGGAAACAGAGAACAGAGAACAGAGAACAGGGAACAGAGAAGAGAGAAGAGAGAACATGAAACAGGAAACAGGAAACAGAGAACAGGGAACAGAGAACAGAGAACAGGGAACAGGGAACAGGGAACATAGAACAGGGAACAGGGAACAGGGAACAGGAAACAGGAAACAGGAAACAGGAAACAGGAAACAGGGAACAGGGAACAGGGAACAGGGAACAGAGAACAGAGAACAGAGAACAGGAAACAGGAAACAGGAAACAGGGAACAGGGAACAGGGAACAGAGAACAGAGAACAGAGAACAGAGAACAGGGAACAGGGAACAGGGAACAGGGAACAGGGAACAGAGAACAGAGAACAGAGAACAGGGAACAGAGAACAGAGAACATGGAAGAGGGAACAGGGAACATGGAACAGGGAACATGGAACAGAGAACAGAGAACAGGGAACAGGGAACAGGGAACCTGGAACCTGGAACAGAGAATAGAGAACAGGGAACAGAGAACAGAGAACAGAGAACAGGGAACAGAGAACAGAGAACAGAGAACAGAGAACATGGAAGAGGGAACAGGGAACATGGAACAGGGAACATGGAACAGAGAACAGAGAACAGGGAACAAAGAACAGAGAACAGAGAACAGGGAACCTGGAACCTGGAACAGAGAACAGAGAACAGGGAACAGAGAACAGGGAACAGAGAACAGGGAACAGAGAACAGAGAACAGAGAACAGGGAACAGAGAACAGAGAACATGGAAGAGGCAACAGGGAACCTGGAACCTGGAACAGAGAACAGAGAACAGGGAACAGAGAACAGAGAACAGGGAACAGAGAACAGAGAACAGGGAACAGAGAACAGAGAACAGAGAACAGGAAACAGAGAACATGGAAGAGGGAACAGGGAACCTGGAACCTGGAACAGAGAACAGAGAACAGGGAACAGAGAACAGAGAACAGGGAACAGAGAACCTGGAACAGAGAACAGAGAACAGAGAACAGAGAACAGAGAACATGGAAGAGGGAACAGGGAACAGGGAACCTGGAACCTGGAACAGAGAACAGAGAACAGGGAACAGAGAACAGAGAACAGGGAACAGAGAACCTGGAACCTGGAACAGAGAACAGAGAACAGAGAACAGGGAACAGAGAACAGGGAACAGGGAACAGGGAACAGGGAACCTGGAACCTTGAACAGAGAACAGAGAACAGGGAACAGGGAACAGGGAACAGAGAACAGAGAACCTGGAACCTGGAACAGAGAACAGGGAACAGAGAACAGAGAACAGGGAACAGAGAACAGGGAACAGAGAACAGAGAACAGGGAACAGAGAACAGGGAACAGAGAACAGAGAACAGGGAACAGAGAACAGAGAACAGAGAACAGGGCTCACGGTTCGGCTCCTGTACAGATCACAAAGTGCCCTGAAAGTGTGTGTATGACTGATGTGTGTGTGTGTGTGTGTGTGTGTGTGTGTGTGTGTGTGTGTGTGTGTGTGTGTGTGTGTGTGTGTGTGTGTGTGTGTGTGTGTGTCAAAAGTAGTGCACTACTTACCACATAGAGCCCTAGTCAAAAGTAGCGCACTACTTACCCCATAGAGCCCTAGTCAATAGTAGTGCACTACTTACCCCATAGAGCCCTAGTCAATAGTAGTGCACTACTTACCCCATCGAGCCCTAGTCAAAAGTAGTGCACTACTTACCCCATAGAGCCCTAGTCAATAGTAGTGCACTACTTACCCCATAGAGCCCTGGTCAAAAGTAGTGCACTACTTACCCCATAGAGCCCTGGTCAAAAGTAGTGCACTACTTACCCCATAGAGCCCTATTCAAAAGTAGCGCACTACTTACCCCATAGAGCCCTAGTCAATAGTAGTGCACTACTTACCCCATAGAGCCCTAGTCAAAAGTAGTGCACTACTTACCCCATAGAGCCCTAGTCAATAGTAGTGCACTACTTACCCCATAGAGCCCTAGTCAAAAGTAGTGCACTACTTACCCCATAGAGCCCTAGTCAATAGTAGTGCACTACTTACCCCATAGAGCCCTAGTCAAAAGTAGTGCACTACTTACCCCATAGAGCCCTAGTCAAAAGTAGTGCACTACTTACCCCATTGAGCCCTGGTCAAAAGTAATGCACTACTTACCCCATAGAGCCCTAGTCAATAGTAGTGCACTACTTACCCATAGAGCCCTGGTCAAAAGTAGTGCACTACTTACCCCATAGAGCCCTGGTCAAAAGTAGTGCACTACTTACCCCATAGAGCCCTAGTCAATAGTAGTGCACTACTTACCCCATAGAGCCCTAGTCAAAAGTAGTGCACTACTTACCCCATAGAGCCCTAGTCAATAGTAGTGCACTACTTACCCCATAGAGCCCTAGTCAATAGTAGTGCACTACTTACCCCATAGAGCCCTAGTCAAAAGTAGTGCACTACTTACCCCATTGAGCCCTGGTCAAAAGTAATGCACTACTTACCCCATAGAGCCCTGGTCAAAAGTAGTCCACTACTTACCCATAGAGTCCTGGTCAAAAGTAGTGCACTACTTACCCCATAGAGCCCTGGTCAAAAGTAGTGCACTACTTACCCCATAGAGCCCTAGTCAAAAGTAGTGCACTACTTACCCCATAGAGCCCTGGTCAAAAGTAGTGCACTACTTACCCCATAGAGCTCTGGTCAAAAGTAGTGCACTACTTACCCCATAGAGCCCTAGTCAAAAGTAGTGCACTACTTACCCCATAGAGCCCTGGTCAAAAGTAGTGCACTACTTACCCCATAGAGCCCTAGTCAATAGTAGTGCACTACTTACCCATAGAGCCCTGGTCAAAAGTAGTGCACTACTTACCCCATAGAGCCCTAGTCAATAGTAGTGCACTACTTACCCATAGAGCCCTGGTCAAAAGTAGTGCACTACTTACCCCATAGAGCCCTGGTCAAAAGTAGTGCACTACTTACCCCATAGAGCCCTAGTCAATAGTAGTGCACTACTTACCCATAGAGCCCTGGTCAAAAGTAGTGCACTACTTACCACATAGAGCCCTGGTCAAAGTAGTGCACTACTTACCCCATAGAGCCCTGGTCAAAAGTAGTGTACTACTTACCCATAGAGCCCTGGTCAAAAGTAGTGTACTACTTACCCATAGAGCCCTAATCAAAAGTAGCGCACTACTTACCCCATAGAGCCCTGGTCAAAAGTAGTGCACTACTTACCCTATAGAGCCCTGGTCAAAAGTAGTGCACTACTTACCCCATAGAGCCCTGGTCAAAAGTAGTGCACTACTTACCCATAGAGCCCTAGTCAAAAGTAGTGTACTACATAGGGAATAGTGTTCCATTTTGAATGCAATCTTTTCTCCTCCACTTTCGCATACTATTAGCTTTATGACCTTGAATGGAGGTGTGCATCTTTCTCCTAGGCAGGGGTGGAGAGGAAGACATTCATTTTGACATGTCAAAAGTGTTTCATTACGGGCGATTTTATCTACCAGCTCTCACAGTCTCACATCAGAATCAGACGTTCATTCGTGTTTATCAGACGTCAAATTTCAAAGTTGTTCCAAACATCAAATTTCCAAATGTTTAAGGTTAAGTTCAGGTATTAACTCTGAATGGTTAAGGTTAGGCATTAACTCTGAATGGTTAAGGTTAGACATTAACTCTGAATTGTTAAGGATAGGGTTAAGGCTTAAAACAAAAATATCAAAAAACAAATTTCTATCGCTGGATTCGAACTTGTAACCTTAGGATTCAGAGCTCAATGTTATCCCAAGGTGGCCGATTTCCACGTCATCTCCCGAGGTTTCTCGACTTTTACACCCCTGCCGGGCGAGGGTTCTTAAAGGTCACCATGTACGGTACGTTATCTCAGTCTGAGGAAATGTCTATGATCCCTGTAACATGAAATGTACTGAAACAGAAAGGAGTGGTGCTCCTTGGCAGACAGTAAAGGATGAGAGACATTATTAACGCAATCACTTAGGTCAATTCCTACTGGTCCAATTAGGTCATATTAATTTCATCGATAGAGAGCTCACCATCCACTCTATCCTACTTCCCGACATCAGTTTCAGGCTGCGTCCCTATTCCCTCCACATTACAGGGAATAGGGAGCCCTTTGGGACGCAGACTCAGTTGGAAGTTGGAAGCAGATCATTACAATAACGTTAGAATCACGTCATTCATCAGCTTCATTCCCTGCTGTGGTTCTGCTTAAGTATTTGTGGCTGTGTCTTAGCAACAGCAGCAAGAATGACACAGGGAGGAAGAGAGAAAGATGGAGAGACAGAGAGAGAGAGAGGGAGAGAGAGAGAGAGAGAAGACAGACTATGTGCACACTGCCCACAAAACGAGGTGGAAACTGAGCTGCACTTCCTAACCTCCTGCCAAATGTATGACCATATTAGAGACACATAAAAACAAATCCAATTTTGAGAAACTACCATATCTATTGGGTGAAATACCACAGTGTGACATCACAGCAGCACGACTTGTGACCTGTTGCCACAAGAAAAGGGTAACCAACGAAGAACAAACACCATTCTTTATACAACCTATGTTTATTTATTTTCCCTTTTGTACTTTAACTATTTGTACATCATTACAACACTGTATATACATAATATGCCATTTGAAATGTCTTTATTTTGGAACTTTTGTGAGTATAATGTTTACTGTATTGTTTATTTCACTAAGTGTTTATTATTTATTTCACTTATTTTGGCAATGTTAACGTACGTTTACCATGCCAATAAAGCCCCTTACGTGGAATTGAATTGAGAGAGAGACAGAGAGAGAAAGAGCAAGACAGACAGACATGACACAGGGTCTGTTTGTACATGCTGTGGTACATGCTGTGGTACATGATGTGGTACATGCTGTTGATGTTGTCACAGACAGGGTTCCAGAAGAGAAGGCCCTATCAGAGTTGATGTTGTCACAGACAGGGTTCCAGAAGAGAAGGCCCTATCAGAGTTGATGTTGTCACAGACAGGGTTCCAGAAGAGAAGGCCCTATCAGAGTTGATGTTGTCACAGACAGGGTTCCAGAAGAGAAGGCCCTGTCAGAGTCTATGTTGTCACAGACAGGGTTCCAGAAGAGAAGGCCCTATCAGAGTTGATGTTGTCACAGACAGGGTTCCAGAAGAGAAGGCCCTGTCAGAGTCTATGTTGTCACAGACAGGATTCCAGAAGAGAAGGCCCTATCAGAGTTGATGTTGTAACAGACAGGGTTCCAGAAGAGAAGGCCCTGTCAGAGTTGATGTTGTAACAGACAGGGTTCCAGAAGAGAAGGCCCTGTCAGAGTTGATGTTGTCACAGACAGGGTTCCAGAAGAGAAGGCCCTATCAGAGTTGATGTTGTCACAGACAGGGTTCCAGAAGAGAAGGCCCTATCAGAGTTGATGTTGTCACAGACAGGGTTCCAGAAGAGAAGGCCCTATCAGAGTTGATGTTGTCACAGACAGGGTTCCAGAAGAGAAGGCCCTATCAGAGTTGATGTTGTCACAGACAGGGTTCCAGAAGAGAAGGCCCTATCAGAGTTGATGTTGTCACAGACAGGGTTCCAGAAGAGAAGGCCCTATCAGAGTTGATGTTGTCACAGACAGGGTTCCAGAAGAGAAGGCCCTGTCAGAGTTGATGTTGTCACAGACAGGGTTCCAGAAGAGAAGGCCCTATCAGAGTTGATGTTGTAACAGACAGGGTTCCAGAAGAGAAGGCCCTATCAGAGTTGATGTTGTAACAGACAGGGTTCCAGAAGAGAAGGCCCTACCAGAGTTGAGGTTGTCACAGACAGGGTTCCAGAAGAGAAGGCCCTATCAGAGATGATGTTGTCACAGACAGGGTTCCAGAAGAGAAGGCCCTATCAGAGTTGATGTTGTCACAGACAGGGTTCCAGAAGAGAAGGCCCTGTCAGAGTTGATGTTGTCACAGACAGGGTTCCAGAAGAGAAGGCCCTATCAGAGTTGATGTTGTCACAGACAGGGTTCCAGAAGAGAAGGCCCTATCAGAGTTGATGTTGTAACAGACAGGGTTCCAGAAGAGAAGGCCCTGTCAGAGTCTATGTTGTCACAGACAGGATTCCAGAAGAGAAGGCCCTGTCAGAGTTGACGTTGTCACAGACAGGGATCCAGAAGAGAAGGCCCTATCAGAGTTGATGTTGTCACAGACAGGGTTCCAGAAGATAAGGCCCTGTCAGAGTCTATGTTGTCACAGACAGGGTTCCAGAAGAGAAGGCCCTGTCAGAGTCTATGTTGTCACAGACAGGGTTCCAGAAGAGAAGGCCCTGTCAGAGTTGATGTTGTCACAGACAGGGTTCCAGAAGAGAAGGCCCTATCAGAGTTGATGTTGTCACAGACAGGGTTCCAGAAGAGAAGATCCTGTCAGAGTTGATGTTGTCACAGACAGGATTCCAGAAGAGAAGGCCCTGTCAGAGTTGATGTTGTCACAGACAGGGTTCCAGAAGAGAAGGCCCTGTCAGAGTTGATGTTGTCACAGACAGGGTTCTTAAAGAGGCACTGTCAGAGTTGATGTTGTCACAGACAGGGTTCTTAAAGAGGCACTGTCAGAGTTGCGTTGTCACAGACAGGGTTCCAGAAGAGAAGGCCCTATCAGAGTTGATGTTGTCACAGACAGGGTTCCAGAAGAGAAGGCCCTGTCAGAGTTGATGTTGTCACAGACAGGGTTCCAGAAGAGAAGGCCCTATCAGAGTTGATGTTGTCACAGACAGGGTTCCAGAAGAGAAGGCCCTATCAGAGTTGATGTTGTCACAGACAGGGTTCCAGAAGAGAAGGCCCTATCAGAGTTGATGTTGTCACAGACAGGGTTCCAGAAGAGAAGGCCCTATCAGAGTTGATGTTGTCACAGATAGGGTTCCAGAAGAGAAGGCCCTATCAGAGTTGATGTTGTCACAGACAGGGTTCCAGAAGAGAAGGCCCTATCAGAGTTGATGTTGTCACAGACAGGGTTCCAGAAGAGAAGGCCCTATCAGAGTTGATGTTGTCACAGACAGGGTTCCAGAAGAGAAGGCCCTGTCAGAGTCTATGTTGTCACAGACAGGGTTCCAGAAGAGAAGGCCCTATCAGAGTTGATGTTGTCACAGACAGGGTTCCAGAAGAGAAGGCCCTGTCAGAGTCTATGTTGTCACAGACAGGATTCCAGAAGAGAAGGCCCTATCAGAGTTGATGTTGTAACAGACAGGGTTCCAGAAGAGAAGGCCCTGTCAGAGTTGATGTTGTAACAGACAGGGTTCCAGAAGAGAAGGCCCTGTCAGAGTTGATGTTGTCACAGACAGGGTTCCAGAAGAGAAGGCCCTGTCAGAGTTGATGTTGTCACAGACAGGGTTCCAGAAGAGAAGGCCCTATCAGAGTTGATGTTGTCACAGACAGGGTTCCAGAAGAGAAGGCCCTATCAGAGTTGATGTTGTCACAGACAGGGTTCCAGAAGAGAAGGCCCTGTCAGAGTTGATGTTGTCACAGACAGGGTTCCAGAAGAGAAGGCCCTATCAGAGTTGATGTTGTCACAGACAGGGTTCCAGAAGAGAAGGCCCTATCAGAGTTGATGTTGTAACAGACAGGGTTCCAGAAGAGAAGGCCCTGTCAGAGTCTATGTTGTCACAGACAGGATTCCAGAAGAGAAGGCCCTGTCAGAGTTGACGTTGTCACAGACAGGGTTCCAGAAGAGAAGGCCCTGTCAGAGTTGACGTTGTCACAGACAGGGTTCCAGAAGAGAAGGCCCTGTCAGAGTTGATGTTGTCACAGACAGGGTTCCAGAAGAGAAGGCCCTATCAGAGTTGATGTTGTCACAGACAGGGTTCCAGAAGAGAAGATCCTGTCAGAGTTAATGTTGTCACAGACAGGGTTCCAGAAGAGGAGAACCTATCAGAGTTGATGTTGTCACAGACAAGGTTCCAGAAGAGAAGGCCCTGTCAGAGTTGATGTTGTCACAGACAGGGTTCCTAAAGAGGCACTGTCAGAGTTGATGTTGTCACAGACAGGGTTCCAGAAGAGGAGGCCCTATCAGAGTTGATGTTGTCACAGACAGGGTTCCAGAAGAGAAGGCCCTGTCAGAGTTGATGTTGTCACAGACAGGGTTCCAGAAGAGAAGGCCCTATCAGAGTTGATGTTGTCACAGACAGGGTTCCAGAAGAGAAGGCCCTGTCAGAGTCTATGTTGTCACAGACAGGATTCCAGAAGAGAAGGCCCTGTCAGAGTTGATGTTGTCACAGACAGGGTTCCAGAAGAGAAGGCCCTGTCAGAGTTGATGTTGTCACAGACAGGGTTCTTAAAGAGGCACTGTCAGAGTTGATGTTGTCACAGACAGGGTTCTTAAAGAGGCACTGTCAGAGTTGCGTTGTCACAGACAGGGTTCCAGAAGAGAAGGCCCTATCAGAGTTGATGTTGTCACAGACAGGGTTCCAGAAGAGAAGGCCCTGTCAGAGTTGATGTTGTCACAGACAGGGTTCCAGAAGAGAAGGCCCTATCAGAGTTGATGTTGTCACAGACAGGGTTCCAGAAGAGAAGGCCCTATCAGAGTTGATGTTGTCACAGACAGGGTTCCAGAAGAGAAGGCCCTATCAGAGTTGATGTTGTCACAGACAGGGTTCCAGAAGAGAAGGCCCTATCAGAGTTGATGTTGTCACAGATAGGGTTCCAGAAGAGAAGGCCCTATCAGAGTTGATGTTGTCACAGACAGGGTTCCAGAAGAGAAGGCCCTATCAGAGTTGATGTTGTCACATACAGGGTTCCAGAAGAGAAGGCCCTATCAGAGTTGATGTTGTCACAGACAGGGATCCAGAAGAGAAGGCCCTATCAGAGTTGATGTTGTCACAGACAGGGTTCCAGAAGAGACGGCCCTATCAGAGTTGATGTTGTCACAGACAGGGTTCCAGAAGAGAAGGCCCTATCAGAGTTGATGT
>NC_074697.1:2668054-2720554 GCF_029448725.1 Salvelinus fontinalis
ATAGAGGAGGGAGAGGGGATAGGATAGAGGAGGGAGAGGGGATAGAGGAGGGATAGGGGATAGGATAGAGGAGGGAGAGGGGATAGAGGAGGGAGAGGGGATAGAGGAGGGAGAGGAGATAGAGGAGGGAGAGGGGATAGAGGAGGGAGAGGGGATAGAGGAGGGAGAGGGGATAGAGGAGGGAGAGGGGATAGAGGATAGAGGAGGGAGAGGGGATAGAGGAGGGAGAGGGGATAGAGGAGGGAGAGGGGATAGAGGAGGGAGAGGGGAGAGGGGATAGAGGAGGGAGAGGGGATAGAGGATAGAGGAGGGAGAGGGGATAGAGGAGGGAGAGGGGATAGAGGATAGAGGATGGAGAGGGGATAGGATAGAGGAGGGAGAGGGGATAAGATAGAGGAGGGAGAGGGGATAGAGGGTAGAGGAGGGTGAGAGAATAGAGGAGGGAGAGGGGATAGAGGAGGGAGAGGGGATAGAGGAGGGAGAGGGGATAGAGGAGGGAGAGGGGATAGAGGATAGAGGAGGGAGAGGGGATAGAGGAGGGAGAGGGGATAGAGGAGGGAGAGGGGATAGAGGAGGGAGAGGGGAGAGGGGATAGAGGAGGGAGAGGGGATAGAGGATAGAGGAGGGAGAGGGGATAGAGGAGGGAGAGGGGATAGAGGATAGAGGATGGAGAGGGGATAGGATAGAGGAGGGAGAGGGGATAAGATAGAGGAGGGAGAGGGGATAGAGGGTAGAGGAGGGTGAGAGAATAGAGGAGGGAGAGGGGATAGAGGAGGGAGAGGGGATAGAGGAGGGAGAGGGGATAGGATAGAGGAGGGAGAGGGGATAGAGGAGGGAGAGGGGATAGGGGATAGAGGAGGGAGAGGGGATAGAGGAGGGAGAGGGGATAGGATAGAGGAGGGAGAGGGGATAGGATAGAGGAGGGAGAGGGGATAAGTTATAGGAGAGAGGGGATAGGATAGAGGATAGAGGAGGGAGAGGGGATAGGGGATAGAGGAGGGAGAGGGGATAGAGGAGGGAGAGGAGATAGAGGAGGGAGAGGAGATAGAGGAGGGAGAGGGGATAGGATAGAGGAGGGAGAGGGGATAGAGGATAGAGGAGGGAGAGGAGATAGAGGAGGGAGAGGGGATAGAGGAGGGAGAGGGGATAGAGGAGGGAGAGGGGATAGAGGAGGGAGATGGGGATAGAGGAGGGAGAGGGGATAGAGGAGGGAGAGGGGATAGAGGATAGAGGAGGGAGAGGGGATAGAGGAGGGAGAGGGGATAGAGGAGGGAGAGGGGATAGAGGAGGGAGAGGGGATAGAGGAGGGAGAGGGGATAGAGGAGGGAGAGGGGATAGAGGATAGAGGAGGGAGAGGGGATAGAGGAGGGAGAGGGGATAGAGGATAGAGGAGGGAGAGGGGATAGAGGAGGGAGAGGGGATAGAGGATAGAGGATGGAGAGGGGATAGGATAGAGGAGGGAGAGGGGATAAGATAGAGGAGGGAGAGGGGATAGAGGGTAGAGGAGGGTGAGAGAATAGAGGAGGGAGAGGGGATAGAGGAGGGAGAGGGGATAGAGGAGGGAGAGGGGATAGGATAGAGGAGGGAGAGGGGATAGAGGAGGGAGAGGTGATAGGATAGAGGAGGTAGAGGGGATAGAGGATAGAGGAGGGAGAGGGGATAGAGGGTAGAGGAGGGAGAGAGAATAGAGGAGGGAGAGGGGATAGAAGATAGAGAGGGGATAGAGGAGGGAGAGGGGTTAGGATAGAGGAGGGAGAGGGGATAGGGGATAGAGGAGGGAGAGGGGATAGAGGATAGAGGAGGGAGAGGGGATAGAGGAGGGATAGGGGATAGGATAGAGGAGGGAGAGGGGATAGAGGAGGGAGAGGGGATAGAGGAGGGAGAGGGGATAGAGGAGGGAGAGGGGATAGAGGGGATAGAGGAGGGAGAGGGGATAGAGGAGGGAGAGGGGATAGAGGAGGGAGAGGGGATAGAAGAGGTAGAGGGGATAGGATAGAGGAGGGAGAGGGGATAGAGGAGGGAGAGGAGATAGAGGAGGGAGAGGGGATAGAACAGGGAGAGGGGATAGAGGAGGGAGAGGGGATAGGGGATAGAGGAGGGAGAGGGGATAGAGGAGGGAGAGGGGATAGGATAGAGGAGGGAGAGGGGATAGGATAGAGGAGGGAGAGGGGATAAGTTATAGGAGAGAGGGGATAGGATAGAGGATAGAGGAGGGAGAGGGGATAGGGGATAGAGGAGGGAGAGGGGATAGAGGAGGGAGAGGGGATAGAGGATAGAGGAGGGAGAGGGGATAGAGGAAGGAGAGGGGATAGGATAGAGGGGGGAGAGGGGATAGAGGAGGGAGAAGGGATAGGATAGAGGAGGGAGAGGGGATAAGCGATAGAGGAGGTAGAGGGGAGAGGGGATAGAGGAGGGAGAGGGGATAGGATAGAGGAGGGAGAGGGGATAGGGGATAGAGGAGGGAGAGGGGATAGAGGAGGGAGAGGGGATAGGATAGAGGAGGGAGAGGGGATAGGATAGAGGAGGGAGAGGGGATAAGTTATAGGAGAGAGGGGATAGGATAGAGGACAGAGGAGGGAGAGGGGATAGAGGAGGGAGAGGGGATAGAGGAGGGAGAGGGGATAGAGGAGGGAGAGGGGATAGAGGAGGGAGAGGGGAGAGGGGATAGAGGAGGGAGAGGGGATAGAGGAGGGAGAGGGGATAGAGGAGGGAGAGGGGATAGAGGATAGAGGAGGGAGAGGGGATAGAGGAGGGAGAGGGGATAGAGGAGGGAGAGGGGATAGAGTATGGAGAGGGGATAGAGGATAGAGGAGGGAGAGGGGATAGAGGAGGGAGAGGGGATAGAGGAGGGAGAGGGGATAGAGGAGGAAGAGGGGATAGAGGAGGGAGAGGGGATAGGATAGAGGAGGGAGAGGGGATAGAGGATAGAGGAGGGAGAGGGGATAGAGGATAGAGGAGGGAGAGGGGATAGAGGAGGGAGAGGGGATAGAGGAGGGAGAGGGGATAGAGGAGGGAGAGGGGATAGAGGAGGGAGAGGGGAGAGGGGATAGAGGAGGGAGAGGGGATAGAGGATAGTGGAGGGAGAGGGGCACTGAGTGTGTAATACAGCATGGTAGGACATGCTGAATTCCTGCAACATCAGTCTTGTGTGTGTGTGTGTGCGTGTGCGTTTGCACGTGTGTGTGAGTGTGTTTGTTTGCGTACTTGTTTGCCTAGCTGGAGGGAGGGGGAGAGGGAGAGGTCGTGGAAACATTTAATTTATTATTGGGTCACCGTCCTCATCAAAAACCTGTCTGGGCCCTATCTCCCCAGCTGCTTGTTCAGTACTCGCTGTTTTGCTCTGTGATGTTTCAGGCCCTCTCTCGTCTCGGCGTGGTCTCAAGGGGTGCTGTTAAGACAAGCGTATGCACACATGAGTCAGCGTGCTTGGCTGGGTGCTGTACGAGCTGTGTCCTGCCTCATGGGTAGAGGAGTTGGATCCATGTCTGGCCTCATCATGCTGGGGACAGGAGTTTTATCCATATCTGGCCTCATCAAGCTGGGGACAGGAGTTTTATCCATATCTGGCCTCATCAAGCTGGGGACAGGAGTTTGATCCACATCTGGCCTCATCAAGCGGGGGACAGGAGTTTGATCCACATCTGACCTCATCAAGTTGGGGACAGGAGTTTGATCAATGTCTGGCCTCATCAAACTGGGGACAGGAGTTTGATCCATATCTGGTCTCATCAAGCTGGGGACAGGAGTTTGATCCACATCTGGCCTCATCAAGCTGGGGACAGGAGTTTGATCCATATCTGGCCTCATCAAGCTGGGGACAGGAGTTTGATCCACATCTGGCCTCATCAAGCTGGGGACAGGAGTTTGATCCACATCTGGCCTCATCAAGCTGGGGACAGGAGTTTGATCCATGTATGTCTGGCCCCATAATTTTATCATAAATCTTGCCCTGGAGGCAGCTCTGCAGAGTGGTCACTAGCTGGCACAGCCACAAAGTCATAAAATGGTAGACCTCCACCCTAATCTTAATCTTAACCCTAACCTTAACCACACTGCTAACCCTAATGCCTAACCTTAACTTACATTATTAGGATATAGACAATTTGGACTTTGCAGCTTGTCCATCTAGCGGAAATTGTGACGGTGACTGAGGGTTGGCTGCGTTCCAACTGGGACCCTATTCCGTTTATACTACGTTTTGACCAGAACCCGTAGGTTTCTAGGGCTTTCCTACAACCCACACGGCTTGGGACTGCATATGTCTCCAAAATGGCACCCTATTCTATTGAATGTGCACCAGGGCCCACCGGGGCCCACCGGGGGTCTTTGGTCAAAGCAGATCAAAATTAGTGCACTACAAAGGGAGAAAAGGGTGTCAGTTGGGACATAACCTCAAGGTGGCTGGACGGCAAAGAGTTCCTTCAGGCAAAACTAGATGAAATCCTCGGGGTAGTAGTACACTACCCGACCTGGGATCAAATAGTATTGGTTTTCATTCTAAATAGTTTCAGTTGCTCTAGATTGAGCTTGTCTGGTGCAATTTAACAGTATTTTGTCCTTGAACGTTTTGACAGAGTCACCAAAGGTCTCGATGAAGAGTATTAGAATGGTTCAAAGGGACAATGAATAACGATTACCGTGATCTTGTCTAACCCCGATAAAGCTACGTTACCAGTTGAAATTGAACAAGGGTGAATATGACAACGTTTTTAAAGGAAACCTCTGAATGTAAATCTGTTTGTTCGCCCAACATCAATCAGTGCCCGACCTCACTAATGTTCTTGTTACTGAATGGAAGCAAGTCCCCGCAGCATTGTTCCAACATCTAATGGAAAGTCTTCCCATAAGAGTGGACCTCAAAAAGAAAAAATACACTACATGACCAAGAGTATGTGGACACCTCATTCCAAAATCATGGGTATGATTTTTTATGACCCATGATTTTGGAATGAGGTGTCCACATACTCTTGGTCATGTAGTGTATTTTTTCTTTTTGAGGTTCTTTGGACCCGTTTTAAACTAGATAGATAACTATGAGGTTCAGAGATATATTTGTGTATATTATGTATATATACCCCCGTCCATCTGGCACTCCAGGCATACTCAGTTAAATGCTCAATGGGTATAAAAGAAAACGAATACTTTTTGAACCCTGGTCAGGAGTAGTGAAATTACCATATCAAGGTCCTTAAAAACAAAATAATACATCAAACAAGATGTACATATACTGTAGTCCTCAGAGGAATTACACATAACAACATTCATTAAAACGCTTCATTCGAATGTCCTCGAATGTCCAAAGTGGCCCTCCATCCAGCTGTGTCATGCTCCATCACCCATAACCATAACCACGACATAAGACCCATGCCATCTGCTAAGCCGTGCCCAGAGAGGGTTATCATTCATCTGACTGGGGCCAACCCCCAGGAGACGACATCCATCCCAATAATGAATGATATTATCTTCCTGTTAGTTGTAGAAGAGGCTATAACCCTAGAAGCTAGCAAAAGGCTAAGAAAACCCACCGACTGTGTCACAGCTGTATTTTCATCTGTATTGCCCTTGATCGTTATACAGAGAGACAATACGGTTTTGTACCCTGGATAGGAAACAATCCCAGCTTCATGTGGGTGGTGGTAGTCCAGCACGGGACAATGCACTACCACATAGCCTACAGCGGCAAAACACCGTTTTATGAAGATATTAGTTACTGCAACATTAGCGTCTCGAACATGATTAGTGGCACGACGGTCTAATCTAATGCCCAGGTCTGTACTGGAGACTACTGACTGACTGGGTCTAATCTAATGACCAGGTCTGTACTGGAGACTACTGACTGACTGACTGACTGGGTCAAATCTAATGACCAGGTCTGTACTGGAGACTACTGACTGACTGGGTCTAATCTAATGCCCAGGTCTGTACTGGAGACTACTGACTGACTGGGTCTAATCTAATGACCAGGTCTGTACTGTAGTAACCTACTGACTGACTGACTGGGTCAAATCTAATGACCAGGTCTGTACTGGAGACTACTGACTGACTGGGTCTAATCTAATGCCCAGGTCTGTACTGGAGACTACTGACTGACTGGGTCTAATCTAATGACCAGGTCTGTACTGGAGACTACTGACTGACTGGGTCTAATCTAATGACCAGGTCTGTACTGGAGACTACTGACTGACTGGGTCTAATCTAATGCCCAGGTCTGTACTGGAGACTACTGACTGACTAGGTCTAATCTAATGACCAGGTCTGTACTGTAGTAACCTACTGACTGACTGACTGGGTCTAATCTAATGACCAGGTCTGTACTGGAGACTACTGACTGGGTCTAATCTAATGACCAGGTCTGTACTGGAGACTACTGACTGACTGGGTCTAATCTAATGACCAGGTCTGTACTGGAGACTACTGACTGACTGGGTCTAATCTAATGACCAGGTCTGTACTGTAGCCTACTGACTGACTAGGTCTAATCTAATGACCAGGTCTGTACTGGAGTCTACTGACTGACTGGGTCTAATCTAATGCCCAGGTCTGTACTGGAGACTACTGACTGACTGGGTCTAATCTAATGCCTAGGTCTGTACTGGAGACTACTGACTGACTGGGTCTAATCTAATGACCAGGTCTGTACTGTAGTAACCTACTGATTGACTGGGTCTACTCTAATGACCAGGTCTGTACTGTGGTCTACTGACTGACTGGGTATAATCTAATGCCCAGGTCTGTACTGGAGACTACTGACTGACTGGGTCTAATCTAATGCCCAGGTCTGTACTGGAGACTACTGACTGACTGGGTCTAATCTAATGCCCAGGTCTGTACTGGAGACTACTGACTGACTGGGTCTAATCTAATGCCTAGGTTTGTACTGTAGTAACCTACTGACTGACTGACTGGGTCTAATCTAATGACCAGGTCTGTACTGGAGACTACTGACTGACTGGGTCTAATCTAATGCCCAGGTCTGTACTGGAGACTACTGACTTACTGGGTCTAATGTAATGACCAGGTCTGTACTGTAGTCTACTGACTGACTGGGTCTAATCTAATGACCAGGTCTGTACTGGAGACTACTGACTGACTGGGTCTAATGTAATGACCAGGTCTGTACTGTAGTCTACTGACTGACTGGGTCTAATCTAATGCCCAGGTCTGTACTGGAGTCTACTGACTGACTGGGTCTAATCTAATGCCCAGGTCTGTACTGGAAACTACTGACTGACTGGGTCTAATGTAATGCCCAGGTCTGTACTGGAGACTACTGACTGACTGGGTCTAATCTAATGCCCAGGTCTGTACTGGAGACTACTGACTGACTGGGTCTAATCTAATGCCTAGGTCTGTACTGTAGTAACCTACTGACTGACTGACTAGGTCTAATCTAATGACCAGGTCTGTACTGTAGTAACCTACTGACTGACTGGGTCTAATCTAATGACCAGGTCTGTACTGTAGCCTACTGACTGACTGGGTCTAATCTAATGACCAGGTCTGTACTGGAGACTACTGACTGACTGGGTCTAATGTAATGACCAGGTCTGTACTGTAGTCTACTGACTGACTGGGTCTAATCTAATGCCCAGGTCTGTACTGGAGTCTACTGACTGACTGGGTCTAATCTAATGCCCAGGTCTGTACTGGAAACTACTGACTGACTGGGTCTAATGTAATGCCCAGGTCTGTACTGGAGACTACTGACTGACTAGGTCTAATCTAATGACCAGGTCTGTACTGTAGTAACCTACTGACTGACTGGGTCTAATCTAATGCCCAGGTCTGTACTGGAAACTACTGACTGACTGGGTCTAATCTAATGCCCAGAACTGTACTGGAGACGACTAATTGACTGGGTCTAATCTAATGACCAGGTCTGTACTGGAGACTACTGACTGACTGACTGACTGGGTCAAATCTAATGACCAGGTCTGTACTGGAGACTACTGACTGACTGGGTCTAATGTAATGACCAGGTCTGTACTGTAGTCTACTGACTGACTGGGTCTAATCTAATGCCCAGGTCTGTACTGGAGTCTACTGACTGACTGGGTCTAATCTAATGCCCAGGTCTGTACTGGAAACTACTGACTGACTGGGTCTAATGTAATGCCCAGGTCTGTACTGGAGACTACTGACTGACTAGGTCTAATCTAATGACCAGGTCTGTACTGTAGTAACCTACTGACTGACTGGGTCTAATCTAATGCCCAGGTCTGTACTGGAAACTACTGACTGACTGGGTCTAATCTAATGCCCAGGTCTGTACTGGAGACGACTAATTGACTGGGTCTAATCTAATGACCAGGTCTGTACTGGAGACTACTGACTGACTGGGTCTAATCTAATGACCAGGTCTGTACTGTAGTAACCTACTGACTGACTGACTGGGTCTAATCTAATGACCAGGTCTGTACTGGAAAGCTATCGCTTTCTCCTCAGAAAGTAAAGAAACCACCAACAGCTTTCAGAGGCTGAAACCTCTGACAGGGCACAATCAGCAGTCATATGTCCCAAAAGGCACCCTATTCCCTACATAATGGCACCCTATTCCCTACCTAATGGCACCCTATTCCCTACATAATGCACCCTATTCCCTACATAATGGCACCCTATTGCCTACATAATGCACCCTATTCCCTACATAATGCACCCTATTCCCTACATAATGGCACCCTATTCCCTACATAATGCACCATATTCCCTACATAATGCACCCTATTCCCTACATAATGGCACCATATTCCCTACATAATGGCACCCTATTGCCTACATAATGGCACCCTATTCCCTACATAATGGCACCCTATTGCCTACATAATGGCACCCTATTGCCTACATAATGGCACCCTATTCCCTACATAATGGCACCCTATTGCCTACATAGTGGACCCTATTCCCTACATAATGGCACCCTATTGCCTACATAATGGCACCCTATTCCCTACATAATGCACCCTATTGCCTACATAATGGCACCCTATTCCCTACATAATGCACCCTATTCCCTACATAATGGCACCCTATTCCCTACATAATGGCACCCTATTGCCTACATAATGGCACCCTATTCCCTACATAATGGCACCCTATTGCCTACATAATGGCACCCTATTGCCTACATAATGCACCCTATTCCCTACATAATGGCACCCTATTCCCTGCATAATGGCACCCTATTGCCTACATAGTGGACCCTATTCCCTACATAATGGCACCCTATTGCCTACATAATGGCACCCTATTGCCTACATAATGCACCCTATTCCCTACATAATGCACCCTATTCCCTACATAATGGCACCCTATTGCCTACATAATGCACCTTATTGCCTACATAATGCACCCTATTCCCTACATAATGCACCCTATTCCCTACATAATGGCACCCTATTGCCTACATAATGCACCCTATTCCCTACATAATGGCACCCTATTCCCTACATAATGCACCCTATTCCCTACATAATGCACCCTATTGCTTACATAATGCACCCTATTCCCTACCTAATGCACCCTATTGCCTACATAGTGCACCCTATTCCCTACATAATGCACCCTGTTCCCTACATAATGGCACCCTATTGCCTACATAGTGCACCCTATTCCCTACATAATGGCACCCTATTGCCTACATAGTGGAAAATACCCCAGGGGTCCTGGTCAAAAGCAGTGCATTACATAGGCAATCGGGTTCCATTCGGGACGAAGCCTAGGTCTTTACGGCCGTGAGTCTATGGGAGTCTAAGGCCTTGATTGGGCTCGGGTTTCGCCACATCGGCACCAGCCGCGACCCAGGGCTCCCTGGGGGTAGAACAGAGTGGGGAGGAAATACAATCGAGTCTCAGGGCCAGTTAGAGACTGAATGCATTAAGGTTGCATCCTAAATGGCACCCTTTTCTGTATATAGTGCACTACTTTATAACAGGGCTGGCACCCTATTCCCTATATCGTCCACTATATAGTGCAGTGTACCACTGTTGAAAAGGAGGTTCTGGATCATTTGCATACCATTTGTTCTGCATTACATTAAAAGAAGGCGGAAAGAATGTTTCCCAGGTCCCCTCCCCTACACACACACACACACACACACACACACACACACACACACACACACACACACACACACACACACACACACACACACACACACACACACACACACACACACACACACACACACACACACACACACACACACACACACACACACACACACACACACACACACACACACACACACACACACACACACACCTTACCCAGGTCATTCCACTGTTTCAGTTCAGATGGGGAAAAGGAGTCTACGGTACCTGCTGACTGAACTGATGTATGGTTCCTTTTCCCTCAACGGCCCGTTGTGTTATACATTGGAAGCTGAGTATGTGTGGGGACAAGATAGAGGCGTGTAGAGAGATATGTAGCTTGCTTGATGTCTATTCTATAAAACTATTGTAAAACCATTGTGTAACATTCATTCCCAGGGAGGTGAGGGGCAGCCTACTGTACTGCCGATGTACCCTGTGTTAAAGACATTTACAGTAGTACTATCACACCCAGGGAGGTGAGGGGCAGCCTACTGTACTGCCGATGTACCCTGTGTTAAAGACATTTACAGTAGTACTATCACACCCAGGGAGGTGAGGGGCAGCCTACTGTACTGCCGATGTACCCTGTGTTAAAGACATTTACAGTAGTACTATCACACCCAGGGAGGTGAGGGGCAGCCTACTGTACTGCCGATGTACCCTGTGTTAAAGACATTTACAGTAGTACTATCACACCCAGGGAGGTGAGGGGCAGCCTACTGTACTGCCGATGTACCCTGTGTTAAAGACATTTACAGTAGTACTATCACACCCAGGGAGGTGAGGGGCAGCCTACTGTACTGCCGATGTACCCTGTGTTAAAGACATTTACAGTAGTACTATCACACCCAGGGAGGTGAGGGGCAGCCTACTGTACTGCCGATGTACCCTGTGTTAAAGACATTTACAGTAGTACTATCACACCCAGGGAGGTGAGGGGCAGCCTACTGTACTGTCGATGTACCCTGTGTTAAAGACATTTACAGTAGTACTATCACACCCAGGGAGGTGAGGGGCAGCCTACTGTACTGCCGATGTACCCTGTGTTAAAGACATTTACAGTAGTACATCCATAGTGAAGCCGATGATTGTAGTACCATCAAACAACAGGTTGTCTAACGCTCACAGTATCACAGTATCTCCAGTTCAACTCACTTGAGTGTAACTTCCCGTGACATTCCATCATCTACAGTACTGTTACTGTTACCCAGAACCACTGAGTTCCCCATATCTACAGTACTGTTACCCAGAACCACTGAGTTCCCCATATCTACATTACTGTTACCCAGAACCACTGAGTTCCCCATATCTACAGTACTGTTACTGTTACCCAGAACCACTGAGTTCCCCATATCTACAGTACTGTTACCCAGAACCACTGAGTTCCCCATATCTACAGTACTGTTACCCAGAACCACTGAGTTCCCCATATCTAAAGTACTGTTACCCAGAACCACTGAGTTCCCCATATCTACAGTACTGTTAATGTTACCCAGAACTACTGAGCTCCCCATATCTACAGTACTGTTAATGTTACCCAGAACCACTGAGCTCCCCATATATACAGTACTGTTACCCAGAACCACTGAGTTCCCCATATCTACAGTACTGTTACCCTTCACCACTTGGGGGCGGCCCGTCAGGAAGTCCAGGACCAAGTTGCACAGGGCAGGGTCAAGACCCAGGGACTCAAGCTAAATGATGAGTTTGAAGGGTACTATGGTGTTTAACGCTGAGCTATAGTCAATGAACAGCATTCTTACATAGGTATTCCTCTTGTCCAGATGGGTTAGGGCAGTGTGCAGTCGGATGGCGATTGCATTGTCTGTGGACCTATTGGGGCGGTGAGCAAATTGAAGTGGGTCTAGGGTGTCAGGTAGGGTGGAGGTGATATGGTCCTTGACTAGTCTCTCAAAGCACTTCATGATGACAGAAGTGAGTCCTACGGGGCGACAGTCATTTAGTTCAGTTACCTTGGCTTTCTTGGGTACAGGAACAATGGTGGCCATCTTGAAGCATGTGGTGACAGCAGACTGGCATAGGGATTGATTGAATATGTCCGTAAACACACCAGCCAGCTGGTCTGCACATGCTCTGAGGACGCGGCTAGGGATGCCGTCTAGGCCGGCAGCCTTGCGAGGGTTAACACGTTTAAATGTTTTACCCATGTCGGACACGGAGAAGGAAAGCCCACAGTCTTTGGTAGCAGGCCTCGCCGGTGGCACTGTTTTGTCCATAAAGTGCACAAAGAAGTTGTTTAATTTGTCTGGAAGCAAGATGTCAATGTCTGCAACGGGGCTGGTTTTCTCTTTGTAATCCGTGATTGTCTGTAGATCCTGCCACATACTGTCACTATCGGCGTATGGAATGGACCAATGTGCAGCGTGGTGAGCGTAAATTTTTCATTATTTTGCAAATGCCGCTAACAAAACAATAATACAACAAAAACGAACGTGAAGCTCCGTAAGGCTATACGTGCACAAACGAAGACAACTACCCACAACTACCAAAAGGAAAAAAGGCTGCCTAAGTATGATTCCCAATCAGAGACAACGATAAACAGCTGTCCCTGATTGAGAACCATACCTGCCCAAAACATAGAAACAAACAACATAGAATGCCCAGCCAAAATCACACCCTGACCTCACCAACTTGAGAAATAAAACGGCTCTCTCAGGTCAGGGCGTGACACATAAGTCTCACGTTTGAGCCGTTGAATTGTGGCTCCACTTTGTCTCTATACGGACACTTTGCTTGTCTGATTGCCTTGCGGAGGGAAAAGCTGCACTGTCTGTATTTGCAGTTGCCTTACCATGATTAAATGCGTTGGTAAGTGCTTTCAGTTTTGCGCGAATGCTGCCATCAATCCACGGTTTCTGGTTAAGGAAGGTTTTAATAGACGCTGTGGGTACAACATATCCTATACACTTCCTTATAAACTCGCTCACCGTGTCAGCGTATATGTCAATGTTGTTGTCTGAGGCTATCCGAAACATATCCCAGTCCATGTGATCGATACAATCTTGAAGCGTGGAATCCGATTGGTCAGACCAGTGTTGTATTTACCGAAGCACGGGTGCTTCCTGTTTTAGTTTATGCCTATAGGAGGGGAGCAACAAGATGGAGTTGTGGTCAGATTTGCCAAAAGGAGGGCGGGGGAGGGCCTTTAATGCATCGCGGAAGTTAGAGTAGCAATGGTCGAGCGTGTTACTCGCTCATGTACTGCAATCGATATGCTGATAGAATTTAGGTATCCTTGTTCTCAAATTAGCTTTGTTAAAATCCCCAGCTACAATAAATGCAGCCTCAGAATATGTGGTTTCCAGTTTACATAGAGTCTAGTGAAGTTCCTTGATGGCCATCTTGGTATCCACTTGAGGGGGGATATTCACGGCTGTGACAATAACCGAGGATAGTTTTCTTGGGAGATAATACGGTCGGCATTTATGATTGTGAATAATTCTAGGTCAGGTTAACAAAATAACTTTAGTTCCTGTATGTTGTTACAATTACACCATGAGTGGTTAATCATGAACCATACACCCCCCACCCTTCTTCTTACTGGAGATATGTTTATTCCTGTCGGTGTGATGCACTGAAAATCTTGTTGGCTGTACCGACTCCGACAGCATGTCCCAAGCTAGCCATGTTTCCGTGAAACAGAGTACGTTACTCGTGTGCGTGTGTTTGTGTGTCAGTGACCGTTAGCTCAACACACACCCCTGAATTAGCAGGCTGTCTCTCCTGTTTAATTGCGGTGAATCAGGCTTGGCGGGAGTCCGGCCCAGTGCTTAGTCTAAGCCGATTGTCGATGGCCCACTGTGTTTTGGTAGAGGAGAGGGTACAGTCCCTATGACAGATGGTGCTACTGTGGAGGGGGTTGGATAGGGTAGAGAGGGAAGGGAGGGGCTGGATAGGGTAGGAGGGAGGGGCTGGATAGGGTAGAAGGGAGGGGCTGGATAGGGTAGGAGGGAGGGGCTGTATAGGGTAGAGGGAAGGGAGGGTCTGGAAAGGGTAGAGGGAAGGGAGGGGCTGGATAGGGTAGAGGGAAGGGAGGGGCTGGATAGGGTAGAGGAAAGAGAGGGGCTGGACAGGGTAGAGGGAAGGGAGGGGCTGGATAGGGTAGAGGTGGAGGGAGGGGCTGGACAGGGTAGAGGGAAGGGAGGGGCTGGATAGGGTAGAGGGAAGGGAGGGGCTGGATAGGGTAGAGGGAAGGGAGGGGCTGGATAGGGTAGAGGTGGAGGGAGGGGCTGGACAGGGTAGAGGGAAGGGAGGGGCTGGATAGGGTAGAGGGAAGGGAGGGGCTGGATAGGGTAGAGGGAATGGGAGGGGCTGGATAGGGTAGAGGGAAGGGAGGGGCTGGATAGGGTAGAGGGAAGGGAGGGGCTGGATGGGTAGAGGGAAGGGAGGGGCTGGATAGGGTAGAGGGGAGGGAGGGGCTGGATAAGGTAGAGGGAAGGGAGGGGCTGGATAGGGTAGAGGGAGGGGAGGGGCTGGATAAGGTAGAGGGAAGGGAGGGGCTGGATAGGGTAGAGGGAGGGGAGGGGCTGGATAGGGTAGAGGGAAGGGAGGGGCTGGATAGGGTAGAGGGAAGGGAGGGGAGGGGCTGGACAGGGTAGAGGGAAGGGAGGGGCTGGATAGGGTAGAGGGAAGGGAGGGGCTGGATAGGGTAGAGGGAAGGGAGGGGCTGGATAGGGTAGAGGGAAGGGAGGGGCTGGATAGGGTAGAGGGAAGGGAGGGGCTCGATGGGTAGAGGGAAGGGAGGGGCTGGATAGGGTAGAGGGAAGGGAGGGGCTGGATAGGGTAGAGGGGAGGGAGGGGCTGGATAAGGTAGAGGGAAGGGAGGGGCTGGATAGGGTAGAGGGAAGGGAGGGGCTGGATAGGGTAGAGGGAAGGGAGGGCAGGGGCTGGACAGGGTAGAGGGAAGGGAGGGGCTGGATAGGGTAGAGGGAAGGGAGGGGCTGGATAGGGTAGAGGGAAGGGAGGGGCTGGACAGGGTAGAGGGAAGGGAGGGGCTGGATAGGGTAGAGGTGGAGGGAGGGGCTGGACAGGGTAGAGGGAAGGGAGGGGAGGGGAGCCTTGGCAATAGGAACAGAGGACAGGGAAACAGACAGACAGACAGACTGATATGTAGCAATAGGAACAGAGGACAGGGAAACAGACAGACTGATATGCAGCAATAGGAACAGAGGACAGGGAAACAGACAGACTGATATGCAGCAATAGGAACAGAGGACAGGGAAACAGACAGACAGACTGATATGTAGCAATAGGAACAGAGGACATGGAAACAGACAGACAGACTGATATGTAGCAATAGGAACAGAGGACAGGGAAACAGACAGACTGATATGCAGCAATAGGAACAGAGGACAGGGAAACAGACAGACTGATATGTAGCAATAGGAACAGAGGACAGGGAAACAGACAGACTGATATGTAGCAATAGGACCAGAGGACAGGGAAACAGACAGACAGACTGATATGCAGCAATAGGAACAGAGGACAGGGAAACAGACAGACAGACTGATATGTAGCAATAGGAACAGAGGACAGGGAAACAGACAGACAGACTGATATGCAGCAATAGGAACAGAGGACAGGGAAACAGACAGACAGACAGATATGCAGCAATAGGAACAGAGGACAGGGAAACAGACAGACTGATATGTAGCAATAGTAACAGAGGACAGGGAAACAGACAGACTGATATGTAGCAATAGGAACAGAGGACAGGGAAACAGACAGACTGATATGCAGCAATAGGAACAGAGGACAGGGAAACAGACAGACTGATATGTAGCAATAGGAACAGAGGACAGGGAAACAGACAGACAGATATGTAGCAATAGGAACAGAGGACAGGGAAACAGTCAGACAGACTGATATGTAGCAATAGGAACAGAGGACAGGGAAACAGACAGACAGACTGATATGTAGCAATAGGAACAGAGGACAGGGAAACAGACAGACTGATATGCAGCAATAGGAACAGAGGACAGGGAAACAGACAGACTGATATGTAGCAATAGGAACAGAGGACAGGGAAACAGACAGACAGATATGTAGCAATAGGAACAGAGGACAGGGAAACAGACAGACTGATATGTAGCAATAGGAACAGAGGACAGGGAAACAGACAGACAGACTGATATGTAGCAATAGGAACAGAGGACAGGGAAACAGACAGACAGACTGATATGTAGCAATAGGAGCAGAGGACAGGGAAACAGACAGACTGATATGCAGCAATAGGAACAGAGGACAGGGAAACAGACAGACTGATATATATAGTATTTATGCTGCAGTAGTTTATGTGTCGGGGGGCTAGGGTCAGTTGGTTATACCTGGAGTACTTCTCCTGTCTTATCCAGTGTCCCCTGTGAATTTAAGTATGCTCTCTCTAATTCTCTCGTTCTCTCTTTCTCTCTGAGAACCTGAGCCCTAGGACCATACGTCAGGACTACCGGGCATGCTGACACCTTGCTGTCCCCAGTCCGCCCGGCCTTGCTGCTATTCCAGTTTCAACTGTTTCTGCCTGCGGTTACGAAACCCCTACCTGTCCCAGACCTGCTGTTTTCAACTCTTAATGATCGGCTATGAAAAGCCAACTGAGATTTATTCCTGATTATTATTTGACCGTGCTTGTCATTTATGAACATTTTGAAAATCTTGGCTCTCTCTAATTATCTCCTTCTCTCTTTCTTTCTCTCGGAGGACCTGAGCCCTAGGACCATACGTCGGGACTACCGGCCGTGGTGACTCCTTGCTGCCCCCAGTCCGCCTGTGTAACGGGTGACGCTCTCCTCATCCTCAGATGAGGTGAGGAGAGAGGGATCTGAAGACCAAAATGCAGGCTTTGGGAAATAAGCCATCTTTATTAATAATTACGATGGCACACGAAACGAAACAAACACTTTCCAAACTACAAAATAACAAAACGACGTTGACGAAACCTGAACATAAACTTACATAACTAGACATAAACTTACGTACAGGAAACAGACGACATCGAAACGAAAACGAAACAAACAAACGCTACAGTCCTATGTGGTACGAACATACATACAGACACAGGAGACAATCACCCACAAACAAACAGTGAGAATGCCCTACCTAAATATGACTCTTAATTAGAGGCAAACGCAAACCACCTGCCTCTAATCAAGAGCCATACCAGGCAAACCAAAACCAACATAGAAACAGATAACATAGAATGCCCACCCAACCTCACGTCCTGACCAACTAACACACAAAAACTAACATAAATAGGTCAGGAACGTGACAGTACCCCCCCCCACAAGGTGCGAACTCCGGACGCACCAGCACAAAGTCTAGGGGAGGGTCTGGGTGGGCATCTAACCACGGTGGTGGTTCAGGCTCGGGGCGCGGTTCCCACCCCACCATAATCCATCCTAACTTCCTCCCTCCAAGAATGTCCACCCTCTTTTGACCCCCACAAAATTCCCTTAACAACATATCTAATAGGGACAACACCGGGACAGAGAGATAAATCAAGAAAGAGGGATAGATAAGAATATAGAGATAGATGAAGATAGAGAGGGAGATTAGGATAGAGGGGCAACTCCGGACTGAAAGGCAGCTCCGGACAGAGAGACAGCTCTGGACTGATGGGCAGTTCTGGGTATCCAGCCTTTTCAGGCTGAAGGACAGCTCATGGCTGACTGACGAATCTTGATGCTCATGGCTGGCTGACGGCTCTCGACGCTCATGGCAGGCTGACGGCTCTCGACGCTCATGGCAGGCTGACGGCTCTCGACGCTCATGGCAGGCTGACGGCTCTCGACGCTCATGGCAGGCTGACGGCTCTCGACGCTCATGGCAGGCTGACGGCTCTCGACGCTCATGGCGCTCTGACGGCTCTGGCTGCTCATGGCGCTCTGACGGCTCTGGCTGCTCATGGCGCTCTGACGGCTCTGGCTGCTCATGGCGCTCTGACGGCTCTGGCTGCTCATGGCTCGCTGGCGGCTCTGGCAGATCCTGTCTGGTTGGCGGCTCTGGCAGATCCTGTCTGGTTGGCGGCTCTGGCAGATCCTGTCTGGTTGGCGGCTCTGGCAGATCCTGTCTGGTTGGCGGCTCTGGCAGATCCTGTCTGGTTGGCGGCTCTGGCAGATCCTGTCTGGTTGGCGGCTCTGGCAGATCCTGTCTGGCTGACGGCTCTAGCGGCTCCTGTCTGGCTGACGGCTCTAGCGGCTCCTGTCTGGCTGACGGCTCTGTAGGCTCATGGCAGACGGGCGGCTTTGCAGGCTCATGGCAGACGGGCGGCTTTGCAGGCTCCTGGCAGACGGATGGCTCAGACGGCGCTGGGGAGACGGATGGCTCAGATGGCGCTGGGGAGACGGATGGCTCAGACGGCGCTGGGGAGACGGATGGCTCAGATGGCGCTGGGGAGACGGATGGCTCTGGCCGGATATGGCGCACTGTAGACCTGGTGCGTGGTGCCAGAACTGGAGGCACCGTGCTAATGACAAGCACCTTCCTACTAGTGCGGGGAGCAGGGACAGGGCACACTGTATTCTCAAAGCCTACTCTATCCCTGATGCGTGGTACCGGCACTGTTGACACCGGGCTGAGGACAAGCACATCAGGATTAGTAGGGGGAGAAGATACAGTGGGTTCAGGGCTCTGGAGACGCACAGGTAGCTTAGTGCGTGGGCCCGGAACTGGAGGCACCGGGCTAGATACACGCACTACAGGGAGAGTGCGTGGAGGAGGAACAGGGCTCAGGATACGCACTGGTAGCCTAGTGCGTAGTGTATACACTGTAGGTACTAGGCTGGGGCGGGGAGGTGGTGCCGGAAATACCGGACCGTGGAGGCGTACTGGCTCTCTTGAGCATTGAGCCTGCCCGACCTTACCTGGTTGAATGCTCCCGGTTGCCCGACCAGTGCGGGGAGGTGGAATAACCCGCACCGGCCTATGTAGGCGAACCGGAGAAACCATGCGTAAGGCCGGTGCCATGTATGCCGGCCCGAGGAGACGCACTGGAGACCAGACGCGTTGAGCCGGCCTCATGACACCTGGCTCAATACCCAATCTAGCCCTCCCAGTGCGGGGAGGTGGAATAACCCGCACTGGGCTATGCACTGGTACAGGAGACACCGTGCGCTCTACTGCGTAACACGGCGCCTGCCCGTACTCCCGCTCTCCACGGTAAGCCTGGGAAGTGGGCGCAGGTCTCCTACCTGCCCTTGGCCCACTATCTCCTAGCCCCCCCCCAAGAAATTTTTGGGAATTACTTACGGGCTTTTTTGGCTTCCGTGCCAGACGCGTTCCCTCATAGCTCCGGTTCCTCTCTCAGGTAGCCTCCGCTCTCCTCAGTGCCTCCAGCTGTTCCCATGGGAGGCGATCTCTACCAGCTAGGATCTCCTCCCATGTGTAGACACCCTTTCCATCCAAAACATCGTCCCATGTCCATTGCTCCTTTCTCTCCTGTCCCCTACTCCGTTTCGTTTTCCCTTGCCGCTTGGTCTTAGCGTGTTGGTGGGTGATTCTGTAACGGGTGACGCTCTCCTCATCCTCAGATGAGGTGAGGAGAGAGGGATCTGAAGACCAAAATGCAGGCTTTGGGAAATAAGCCATCTTTATTAATAATTACGATGGCACACGAAACGAAACAAACACTTTCCAAACTACAAAATAACAAAACGACGTTGACGAAACCTGAACATAAACTTACATAACTAGACATAAACTTACGTACAGGAAACAGACGACATCGAAACGAAAACGAAACAAACAAACGCTACAGTCCTATGTGGTACGAACATACATACAGACACAGGAGACAATCACCCACAAACAAACAGTGAGAATGCCCTACCTAAATATGACTCTTAATTAGAGGCAAACGCAAACCACCTGCCTCTAATCAAGAGCCATACCAGGCAAACCAAAACCAACATAGAAACAGATAACATAGAATGCCCACCCAACCTCACGTCCTGACCAACTAACACACAAAAACTAACATAAATAGGTCAGGAACGTGACAGCCTGGCCTTGCTGCTATTCCAGTTTCAGCTGTTCTGCCTGCGGTTATGGAACCGCCACCTGTCCCAGACCTGTTGTTTTTCAACTCTTAATGATCAGCTATGAAAAGCCAACTGAAAATTATTCATGATTATTATTTGACCATGCTTGTCACTTATGAACATTTTTGAACATCTTGGCATAGTTCTGTTATAATCTCCACCCGGCACAGCCAGAAGAGGACTGGCCACCCCTCATAGCCTGGTTCCTCTCTAGGTTTCTTCCTAGGTTTTGGCCTTTCTAGGGAGTTTTTCCTAGCCACCGTGCTTCTACACCTGCATTCTAGCTGTTTGGGGTTTTAGGCTGGGTTTCTGTACAGCACTTCGAGACATTATCTGATGTACGAAGGGCTATATAAAATAAAATTGATTGAAAATTGATTGATTGATATGCAGCAATAGGAACAGAGGACAGGGAAACAGACAGACTGATATGTAGCAATAGGAACAGAGGACAGGGAAACAGACAGACAGACTGATATGTAGCAATAGGAACAGAGGACAGGGAAACAGACAGACAGACAGATATGTAGCAATAGGAACAGAGGACAGGGAAACAGACAGACTGATATGTAGCAATAGGAACAGAGGACAGGGAAACAGACAGACTGATATGCAGCAATAGGAACAGAGGACAGGGAAACAGACAGACAGACTGATATGCAGCAATAGGAACAGAGGACATGGAAACAGACAGACTGATATGCAGCAATAGGAACAGAGGACATGGAAACAGACAGACTGATATGCAGCAATAGGAACAGAGGACAGGGAAACAGACAGACTGATATGCAGCAATAGGAACAGAGGACAGGGAAACAGACAGACAGACTGATATGTAGCAATAGGAACAGAGGACAGGGAAACAGACAGACTGATATGCAGCAATAGGAACAGAGGACAGGGAAACAGACAGACAGACTGATATGCAGCAATAGGAACAGAGGACAGGGAAACAGACAGACTGATATGCAGCAATAGGAACAGAGGACATGGAAACAGACAGACTGATATGCAGCAATAGGAACAGAGGACATGGAAACAGACAGACTGATATGCAGCAATAGGAACAGAGGACAGGGAAACAGACAGACTGATATGCAGCAATAGGAACAGAGGACATGGAAACAGACAGACTGATATGCAGCAATAGGAACAGAGGACAGGGAAACAGACAGACTGATATGTAGCAATAGGAACAGAGGACAGGGAAACAGACAGACTGATATGTAGCAATAGGAACAGAGGACAGGGAAACAGAAAGACTGATATGTAGCAATAGGAACAGAGGACAGGGAAACAGACAGACTGATATGTAGCAATAGGAACAGAGGACAGGGAAACAGACAGACTGATATGTAGCAATAGGAAGAGAGGACAGGGAAACAGACAGACTGATATGTAGCAATAGGAACAGAGGATATGGAAACAGACAGACTGATATGCAGCAATAGGAACAGAGGACAGGGAAACAGACAGACTGATATGTAGCAATAGGAACAGAGGACAGGGAAACAGACAGACAGACTGATATGTAGCAATAGGAACAGAGGACAGGGAAACAGACAGACTGATATGTAGCAATAGGAACAGAGGACAGGGAAACAGACAGACAGACTGATATGCAGCAATAGGAACAGAGGACAGGGAAACAGACAGACTGATATGCAGCAATAGGAACAGAGGACAGGGAAACAGACAGACTGATATGTAGCAATAGGAACAGAGGACAGGGAAACAGACAGACTGATATGTAGCAATAGGAACAGAGGACAGGGAAACAGACAGACTGATATGTAGCAATAGGAACAGAGGACAGGGAAACAGACAGACAGACTGATATGCAGCAATAGGAACAGAGGACAGGGAAACAGACAGACTGATATGTAGCAATAGGAACAGAGGACAGGGAAACAGACAGACTGATATGTAGCAATAGGAACAGAGGACAGGGAAACAGACAGACTGACTGATATGCAGCAATAGGAACAGAGGACAGGGAAACAGACAGACAGACTGATATGTAGCAATAGGAACAGAGGACAGGGAAACAGACAGACTGATATGCAGCAATAGGAACAGAGGACAGGGAAACAGACAGACAGACTGATATGTAGCAATAGGAACAGAGGACAGGGAAACAGACAGACTGATATGCAGCAATAGGAACAGAGGACAGGGAAACAGACAGACAGACTGATATGTAGCAATAGGAACAGAGGACAGGGAAACAGACAGACAGACTGATATGCAGCAATAGGAACAGAGGACAGGGAAACAGACAGACAGACTGATATGTAGCAATAGGAACAGAGGACAGGGAAACAGACAGACAGACTGATATGTAGCAATAGGAACAGAGGACAGGGAAACAGACAGACTGATATGCAGCAATATGAACAGAGGACAGGGAAACAGACAGACTGATATGCAGCAATAGGAACAGAGGACAGGGAAACAGACAGACTGATATGTAGCAATAGGAACAGAGGACAGGGAAACAGACAGACTGATATGCAGCAATAGGAACAGAGGACAGGGAAACAGACAGACAGACTGATATGCAGCAATAGGAACAGAGGACATGGAAACAGACAGACTGATATGCAGCAATAGGAACAGAGGACATGGAAACAGACAGACTGATATGCAGCAATAGGAACAGAGGACAGGGAAACAGACAGACTGATATGCAGCAATAGGAACAGAGGACAGGGAAACAGACAGACAGACTGATATGTAGCAATAGGAACAGAGGACAGGGAAACAGACAGACTGATATGCAGCAATAGGAACAGAGGACAGGGAAACAGACAGACAGACTGATATGCAGCAATAGGAACAGAGGACAGGGAAACAGACAGACTGATATGCAGCAATAGGAACAGAGGACATGGAAACAGACAGACTGATATGCAGCAATAGGAACAGAGGACATGGAAACAGACAGACTGATATGCAGCAATAGGAACAGAGGACAGGGAAACAGACAGACTGATATGCAGCAATAGGAACAGAGGACATGGAAACAGACAGACTGATATGCAGCAATAGGAACAGAGGACAGGGAAACAGACAGACTGATATGTAGCAATAGGAACAGAGGACAGGGAAACAGACAGACTGATATGTAGCAATAGGAACAGAGGACAGGGAAACAGAAAGACTGATATGTAGCAATAGGAACAGAGGACAGGGAAACAGACAGACTGATATGTAGCAATAGGAACAGAGGACAGGGAAACAGACAGACTGATATGTAGCAATAGGAAGAGAGGACAGGGAAACAGACAGACTGATATGTAGCAATAGGAACAGAGGATATGGAAACAGACAGACTGATATGCAGCAATAGGAACAGAGGACAGGGAAACAGACAGACTGATATGTAGCAATAGGAACAGAGGACAGGGAAACAGACAGACAGACTGATATGTAGCAATAGGAACAGAGGACAGGGAAACAGACAGACTGATATGTAGCAATAGGAACAGAGGACAGGGAAACAGACAGACAGACTGATATGCAGCAATAGGAACAGAGGACAGGGAAACAGACAGACTGATATGCAGCAATAGGAACAGAGGACAGGGAAACAGACAGACTGATATGTAGCAATAGGAACAGAGGACAGGGAAACAGACAGACTGATATGCAGCAATAGGAACAGAGGACAGGGAAACAGACAGACTGATATGCAGCAATAGGAACAGAGGACAGGGAAACAGACAGACTAATATGCAGCAATAGGAACAGAGGACAGGGAAACAGACAGACTGATATGCAGCAATAGGAACAGAGGACAGGGAAACAGACAGACTGATTTGCAGCAATAGGAACAGAGGACAGGGAAACAGACAGACTGATTTGCAGCAATAGGAACAGAGGACAGGGAAACAGACAGACTGATATGCAGCAATAGGAACAGAGGACAGGGAAACAGACAGACTGATATGCAGCAATAGGAACAGAGGACAGGGAAACAGACAGACAGACTGATATGTAGCAATAGGAACAGAGGACAGGGAAACAGACAGACAGACTGATATGCAGCAATAGGAACAGAGGACAGGGAAACAGACAGACAGACTGATATGTAGCAATAGGAACAGAGGACAGGGAAACAGACAGACAGACTGATATGTAGCAATAGGAACAGAGGACAGGGAAACAGACAGACTGATATGCAGCAATATGAACAGAGGACAGGGAAACAGACAGACTGATATGCAGCAATAGGAACAGAGGACAGGGAAACAGACAGACTGATATGTAGCAATAGGAACAGAGGACAGGGAAACAGACAGACAGACTGATATGTAGCAATAGGAACAGAGGACAGGGAAACAGACAGACAGACTGATATGCAGCAATAGGAACAGAGGACAGGGAAACAGACAGACTGATATGCAGCAATAGGAACAGAGGACAGGGAAACAGACAGACTGATATGCAGCAATAGGAACAGAGGACAGGGAAACAGACAGACTGATATGCAGCAATAGGAACAGAGGACAGGGAAACAGACAGACTGATTTGCAGCAATAGGAACAGAGGACAGGGAAACAGACAGACTGATATGCAGCAATAGGAACAGAGGACAGGGAAACAGACAGACTGATATGTAGCAATAGGAACAGAGGACAGGGAAACAGACAGACTGATATGCAGCAATAGGAACAGAGGACAGGGAAACAGACAGACTGATATGCAACAATAGGAACAGAGGACAGGGAAACAGACAGACAGACTGATATGCAGCAATAGGAACAGAGGACAGGGAAACAGACAGACAGACTGATATGTATCAATAGGAACAGAGGACAGGGAAACAGACAGACTGATATGCAGCAATAGGAACAGAGGACAGGGAAACAGACAGACTGATATGCAGCAATAGGAACAGAGGACAGGGAAACAGACAGACATATGCAGCAATAGGAACAGAGGACAGGGAAACAGACAGACAGACTGATATGCAGCAATAGGAACAGAGGACAGGGAAACAGACAGACAGACTGATATGCAGCAATAGGAACAGAGGACAGGGAAACAGACAGACTGATATGTAGCAATAGGAACAGAGGACAGGGAAACAGACAGACTGATATGCAGCAATAGGAACAGAGGACAGGGAAACAGACAGACAGACTGATATGTAGCAATAGGAACAGAGGACAGGGAAACAGACAGACTGATATGCAGCAATAGGAACAGAGGACAGGGAAACAGACAGACAGACTGATATGCAGCAATAGGAACAGAGGACAGGGAAACAGACAGACTGATATGCAGCAATAGGAACAGAGGACAGGGAAACAGACAGACAGACTGATATGCAGCAATAGGAACAGAGGACAGGGAAACAGACAGACAGACTGATATGTAGCAATAGGAACAGAGGACAGGGAAACAGACAGACTGATATATAGGAAAAGGAACAGAGGACAGGGAAACAGACAGACTGATATGCAGCAATAGGAACAGAGGACAGGGAAACAGACAGACTGATATGTAGCAATAGGAACAGAGGACAGGGAAACAGACAGACTGATATGTAGCAATAGGAACAGAGGACAGGGAAACAGACAGACTGATATGTAGCAATAGGAACAGAGGACAGGGAAACAGACAGACTGATATGCAGCAATAGGAACAGAGGACAGGGAAACAGACAGACTGATATGTAGCAATAGGAACAGAGGACAGGGAAAGAGACAGACTGATGTGTAGCAATAGGAACAGAGGACAGGGAAACAGACAGACAGACTGATATGCAGCAATAGGAACAAAGGACAGGGAAACAGACAGACTGATATGCAGCAATAGGAACAGAGGACAGGGAAACAGACAGACAAACTGATATGCAGCAATAGGAACAGAGGACAGGGAAACAGACAGACAGACTGATATGTAGCAATAGGAACAGAGGACAGGGAAACAGACAGACTGACTGATATGTAGCAACAGGAACAGAGGACAGGGAAAAGACAGACTGATATGTAGCAATAGGAACAGAGGACAGGGAAACAGACAGACAGACTGATATGCAGCAATAGGAACAGAGGACAGGGAAACAGACAGACATATGCAGCAATAGGAACAGAGGACAGGGAAACAGACAGACAGACTGATATGCAGCAATAGGAACAGAGGACAGGGAAACAGACAGACAGACAGACTGATATGCAGCAATAGGAACAGAGGACAGGGAAACAGACAGACTGATATGTAGCAATAGGAACAGAGGACAGGGAAACAGACAGACTGATATGCAGCAATAGGAACAGAGGACAGGGAAACAGACAGACAGACTGATATGTAGCAATAGGAACAGAGGACAGGGAAACAGACAGACTGATATGCAGCAATAGGAACAGAGGACAGGGAAACAGACAGACTGATATGTAGCAATAGGAACAGAGGACAGGGAAACAGACAGACAGACTGATATGCAGCAATAGGAACAGAGGACAGGGAAACAGACAGACTGATATGCAGCAATAGGAACAGAGGACAGGGAAACAGACAGACAGACTGATATGCAGCAATAGGAACAGAGGACAGGGAAACAGACAGACAGACTGATATGTAGCAATAGGAACAGAGGACAGGGAAACAGACAGACTGATATGTAGCAATAGGAACAGAGGACAGGGAAACAGACAGACTGATATGTAGCAATAGGAACAGAGGACAGGGAAACAGACAGACTGATATGCAGCAATAGGAACAGAGGACAGGGAAACAGACAGACTGATATGTAGCAATAGGAACAGAGGACAGGGAAACAGACAGACTGATATGTAGCAATAGGAACAGAGGACAGGGAAACAGACAGACTGATATGTAGCAATAGGAACAGAGGACAGGGAAACAGACAGACTGATATGCAGCAATAGGAACAGAGGACAGGGAAACAGACAGACTGATATGTAGCAATAGGAACAGAGGACAGGGAAACAGACAGACTGATGTGTAGCAATAGGAACAGAGGACAGGGAAACAGACAGACAGACTGATATGCAGCAATAGGAACAGAGGACAGGGAAACAGACAGACTGATATGCCGCAATAGGAACAGAGGACAGGGAAACAGACAGACAAACTGATATGCAGCAATAGGAACAGAGGACAGGGAAACAGACAGACAGACTGATATGTAGCAATAGGAACAGAGGACAGGGAAACAGACAGACTGACTGATATGTAGCAACAGGAACAGAGGACAGGGAAAAGACAGACTGATATGTAGCAATAGGAACAGAGGACAGGGAAACAGACAGACAGACTGATATGCAGCAATAGGAACAGAGGACAGGGAAACAGACAGACTGATATGCAGCAATAGGAACAGAGGACAGGGAAACAGACAGACAAACTGATATGCAGCAATAGGAACAGAGGACAGGGAAACAGACAGACAGACTGATATTCAGCAATAGGAACAGAGGACAGGGAAACAGACAGACAGATTGATATGTAGCAACAGGAACAGAGGACAGGGAAACAGACAGACAGATATGCAGCAATAGGAACAGAGGACAGGGAAACAGACAGACTGATATGTAGCAATAGGAACAGAGGACAGGGAAACAGACAGACTGATATGTAGCAATAGGAACAGAGGACAGGGAAACAGACAGACTGATATGTAGCAATAGGAACAGAGGACAGGGAAACAGACAGACTGATATGCAGCAATAGGAACAGAGGACAGGGAAACAGACAGACAAACTGATATGCAGCAATAGGAACAGAGGACAGGGAAACAGACAGACAGACTGATATGTAGCAATAGGAACAGAGGACAGGGAAACAGACAGACTGACTGATATGTAGCAACAGGAACAGAGGACAGGGAAAAGACAGACTGATATGTAGCAATAGGAACAGAGGACAGGGAAACAGACAGACAGACTGATATGCAGCAATAGGAACAGAGGACAGGGAAACAGACAGACATATGCAGCAATAGGAACAGAGGACAGGGAAACAGACAGACAGACTGATATGCAGCAATAGGAACAGAGGACAGGGAAACAGACAGACAGACAGACTGATATGCAGCAATAGGAACAGAGGACAGGGAAACAGACAGACTGATATGTAGCAATAGGAACAGAGGACAGGGAAACAGACAGACTGATATGCAGCAATAGGAACAGAGGACAGGGAAACAGACAGACAGACTGATATGTAGCAATAGGAACAGAGGACAGGGAAACAGACAGACTGATATGCAGCAATAGGAACAGAGGACAGGGAAACAGACAGACTGATATGTAGCAATAGGAACAGAGGACAGGGAAACAGACAGACAGACTGATATGCAGCAATAGGAACAGAGGACAGGGAAACAGACAGACTGATATGCAGCAATAGGAACAGAGGACAGGGAAACAGACAGACAGACTGATATGCAGCAATAGGAACAGAGGACAGGGAAACAGACAGACAGACTGATATGTAGCAATAGGAACAGAGGACAGGGAAACAGACAGACTGATATGTAGCAATAGGAACAGAGGACAGGGAAACAGACAGACTGATATGTAGCAATAGGAACAGAGGTCAGGGAAACAGACAGACTGATATGCAGCAATAGGAACAGAGGACAGGGAAACAGACAGACTGATATGTAGCAATAGGAACAGAGGACAGGGAAACAGACAGACTGATATGTAGCAATAGGAACAGAGGACAGGGAAACAGACAGACTGATATGTAGCAATAGGAACAGAGGACAGGGAAACAGACAGACTGATATGCAGCAATAGGAACAGAGGACAGGGAAACAGACAGACTGATATGTAGCAATAGGAACAGAGGACAGGGAAACAGACAGACTGATATGTAGCAATAGGAACAGAGGACAGGGAAACAGACAGACTGATATGTAGCAATAGGAACAGAGGACAGGGAAACAGACAGACTGATATGCAGCAATAGGAACAGAGGACAGGGAAACAGACAGACTGATATGTAGCAATAGGAACAGAGGACAGGGAAAGAGACAGACTGATGTGTAGCAATAGGAACAGAGGACAGGGAAACAGACAGACAGACTGATATGCAGCAATAGGAACAAAGGACAGGGAAACAGACAGACTGATATGCAGCAATAGGAACAGAGGACAGGGAAACAGACAGACAAACTGATATGCAGCAATAGGAACAGAGGACAGGGAAACAGACAGACAGACTGATATGTAGCAATAGGAACAGAGGACAGGGAAACAGACAGACTGACTGATATGTAGCAACAGGAACAGAGGACAGGGAAAAGACAGACTGATATGTAGCAATAGGAACAGAGGACAGGGAAACAGACAGACAGACTGATATGCAGCAATAGGAACAGAGGACAGGGAAACAGACAGACATATGCAGCAATAGGAACAGAGGACAGGGAAACAGACAGACAGACTGATATGCAGCAATAGGAACAGAGGACAGGGAAACAGACAGACAGACAGACTGATATGCAGCAATAGGAACAGAGGACAGGGAAACAGACAGACTGATATGTAGCAATAGGAACAGAGGACAGGGAAACAGACAGACTGATATGCAGCAATAGGAACAGAGGACAGGGAAACAGACAGACAGACTGATATGTAGCAATAGGAACAGAGGACAGGGAAACAGACAGACTGATATGCAGCAATAGGAACAGAGGACAGGGAAACAGACAGACTGATATGTAGCAATAGGAACAGAGGACAGGGAAACAGACAGACAGACTGATATGCAGCAATAGGAACAGAGGACAGGGAAACAGACAGACTGATATGCAGCAATAGGAACAGAGGACAGGGAAACAGACAGACAGACTGATATGCAGCAATAGGAACAGAGGACAGGGAAACAGACAGACAGACTGATATGTAGCAATAGGAACAGAGGACAGGGAAACAGACAGACTGATATGTAGCAATAGGAACAGAGGACAGGGAAACAGACAGACTGATATGTAGCAATAGGAACAGAGGACAGGGAAACAGACAGACTGATATGCAGCAATAGGAACAGAGGACAGGGAAACAGACAGACTGATATGTAGCAATAGGAACAGAGGACAGGGAAACAGACAGACTGATATGTAGCAATAGGAACAGAGGACAGGGAAACAGACAGACTGATATGTAGCAATAGGAACAGAGGACAGGGAAACAGACAGACTGATATGCAGCAATAGGAACAGAGGACAGGGAAACAGACAGACTGATATGTAGCAATAGGAACAGAGGACAGGGAAACAGACAGACTGATGTGTAGCAATAGGAACAGAGGACAGGGAAACAGACAGACAGACTGATATGCAGCAATAGGAACAGAGGACAGGGAAACAGACAGACTGATATGCAGCAATAGGAACAGAGGACAGGGAAACAGACAGACAGACTGATATGCAGCAATAGGAACAGAGGACAGGGAAACAGACAGACAGACTGATATGTAGCAATAGGAACAGAGGACAGGGAAACAGACAGACTGATATGTAGCAATAGGAACAGAGGACAGGGAAACAGACAGACTGATATATAGGAAAAGGAACAGAGGACAGGGAAACAGACAGACTGATATGCAGCAATAGGAACAGAGGACAGGGAAACAGACAGACTGATATGTAGCAATAGGAACAGAGGACAGGGAAACAGACAGACTGATATGTAGCAATAGGAACAGAGGACAGGGAAACAGACAGACTGATATGTAGCAATAGGAACAGAGGACAGGGAAACAGACAGACTGATATGCAGCAATAGGAACAGAGGACAGGGAAACAGACAGACTGATATGTAGCAATAGGAACAGAGGACAGGGAAAGAGACAGACTGATGTGTAGCAATAGGAACAGAGGACAGGGAAACAGACAGACAGACTGATATGCTGCAATAGGAACAAAGGACAGGGAAACAGACAGACTGATATGCAGCAATAGGAACAGAGGACAGGGAAACAGACAGACAAACTGATATGCAGCAATAGGAACAGAGGACAGGGAAACAGACAGACAGACTGATATGTAGCAATAGGAACAGAGGACAGGGAAACAGACAGACTGACTGATATGTAGCAACAGGAACAGAGGACAGGGAAAAGACAGACTGATATGTAGCAATAGGAACAGAGGACAGGGAAACAGACAGACAGACTGATATGCAGCAATAGGAACAGAGGACAGGGAAACAGACAGACATATGCAGCAATAGGAACAGAGGACAGGGAAACAGACAGACAGACTGATATGCAGCAATAGGAACAGAGGACAGGGAAACAGACAGACAGACAGACTGATATGCAGCAATAGGAACAGAGGACAGGGAAACAGACAGACTGATATGTAGCAATAGGAACAGAGGACAGGGAAACAGACAGACTGATATGCAGCAATAGGAACAGAGGACAGGGAAACAGACAGACAGACTGATATGTAGCAATAGGAACAGAGGACAGGGAAACAGACAGACTGATATGCAGCAATAGGAACAGAGGACAGGGAAACAGACAGACTGATATGTAGCAATAGGAACAGAGGACAGGGAAACAGACAGACAGACTGATATGCAGCAATAGGAACAGAGGACAGGGAAACAGACAGACTGATATGCAGCAATAGGAACAGAGGACAGGGAAACAGACAGACAGACTGATATGCAGCAATAGGAACAGAGGACAGGGAAACAGACAGACAGACTGATATGTAGCAATAGGAACAGAGGACAGGGAAACAGACAGACTGATATGTAGCAATAGGAACAGAGGACAGGGAAACAGACAGACTGATATGTAGCAATAGGAACAGAGGACAGGGAAACAGACAGACTGATATGCAGCAATAGGAACAGAGGACAGGGAAACAGACAGACTGATATGTAGCAATAGGAACAGAGGACAGGGAAACAGACAGACTGATATGTAGCAATAGGAACAGAGGACAGGGAAACAGACAGACTGATATGTAGCAATAGGAACAGAGGACAGGGAAACAGACAGACTGATATGCAGCAATAGGAACAGAGGACAGGGAAACAGACAGACTGATATGTAGCAATAGGAACAGAGGACAGGGAAACAGACAGACTGATGTGTAGCAATAGGAACAGAGGACAGGGAAACAGACAGACAGACTGATATGCAGCAATAGGAACAGAGGACAGGGAAACAGACAGACTGATATGCCGCAATAGGAACAGAGGACAGGGAAACAGACAGACAAACTGATATGCAGCAATAGGAACAGAGGACAGGGAAACAGACAGACAGACTGATATGTAGCAATAGGAACAGAGGACAGGGAAACAGACAGACTGACTGATATGTAGCAACAGGAACAGAGGACAGGGAAAAGACAGACTGATATGTAGCAATAGGAACAGAGGACAGGGAAACAGACAGACAGACTGATATGCAGCAATAGGAACAGAGGACAGGGAAACAGACAGACTGATATGCAGCAATAGGAACAGAGGACAGGGAAACAGACAGACAGACTGATATGCAGCAATAGGAACAGAGGACAGGGAAACAGACAGACAGACTGATATTCAGCAATAGGAACAGAGGACAGGGAAACAGACAGACAGATTGATATGTAGCAACAGGAACAGAGGACAGGGAAACAGACAGACAGATATGCAGCAATAGGAACAGAGGACAGGGAAACAGACAGACTGATATGTAGCAATAGGAACAGAGGACAGGGAAACAGACAGACTGATATGTAGCAATAGGAACAGAGGACAGGGAAACAGACAGACTGATATGTAGCAATAGGAACAGAGGACAGGGAAACAGACAGATAGACTGATATGTAGCAATAGGAACAGAGGACAGTGAAACAGACAGACTGACTGATATTTAGCAATAGGAACAGAGGACAAGGAAACAGACAGACAGACTGATATGCAGCAATAGGAGCAGAGGACAGGGAAACAGACAGACAGACTGATATGTAGCAATAGGAACAGAGGACAGGGAAACAGACAGACAGACTGATATGTATCAATAGGAACAGAGGACAGGGAAACAGACAGACTGATATGCAGCAATAGGAACAGAGGACATGGAAACAGACAGACTGATATGCAGCAATAGGAACAGAGGACAGGGAAACAGACAGACTGATATGCAGCAATAGGAACAGAGGACAGGGAAACAGACAGACATATGCAGCAATAGGAACAGAGGACAGGGAAACAGACAGACAGACTGATATGCAGCAATAGGAACAGAGGACAGGGAAACAGACAGACAGACTGATATGCAGCAATAGGAACAGAGGACAGGGAAACAGACAGACTGATATGTAGCAATAGGAACAGAGGACAGGGAAACAGACAGACTGATATGCAGCAATAGGAACAGAGGACAGGGAAACAGACAGACAGACTGATATGTAGCAATAGGAACAGAGGACAGGGAAACAGACAGACTGATATGCAGCAATAGGAACAGAGGACAGGGAAACAGACAGACTGATATGTAGCAATAGGAACAGAGGACAGGGAAACAGACAGACAGACTGATATGCAGCAATAGGAACAGAGGACAGGGAAACAGACAGACTGATATGCAGCAATAGGAACAGAGGACAGGGAAACAGACAGACAGACTGATATGCAGCAATAGGAACAGAGGACAGGGAAACAGACAGACTGATATGTAGCAATAGGAACAGAGGACAGGGAAACAGACAGACTGATATGTAGCAATAGGAACAGAGGACAGGGAAACAGACAGACTGATATGCAGCAATAGGAACAGAGGACAGGGAAACAGACAGACTGATATGTAGCAATAGGAACAGAGGACAGGGAAACAGACAGACTGATGTGTAGCAATAGGAACAGAGGACAGGGAAACAGACAGACAGACTGATATGCAGCAATAGGAACAGAGGACAGGGAAACAGACAGACTGATATGCAGCAATAGGAACAGAGGACAGGGAAACAGACAGACAAACTGATATGCAGCAATAGGAACAGAGGACAGGGAAACAGACAGACAGACTGATATGTAGCAATAGGAACAGAGGACAGGGAAACAGACAGACTGACTGATATGTAGCAACAGGAACAGAGGACAGGGAAAAGACAGACTGATATGTAGCAATAGGAACAGAGGACAGGGAAACAGACAGACAGACTGATATGCAGCAATAGGAACAGAGGACAGGGAAACAGACAGACTGATATGCAGCAATAGGAACAGAGGACAGGGAAACAGACAGACAGACTGATATGCAGCAATAGGAACAGAGGACAGGGAAACAGACAGACAGACTGATATGTAGCAATAGGAACAGAGGACAGGGAAACAGACAGACAGATTGATATGTAGCAACAGGAACAGAGGACAGGGAAACAGACAGACAGATATGCAGCAATAGGAACAGAGGACAGGGAAACAGACAGACTGATATGTAGCAATAGGAACAGAGGACAGGGAAACAGACAGACAGACTGATATGTAGCAATAGGAACAGAGGACAGGGAAACAGACAGACTGATATGTAGCAATAGGAACAGAGGACAGGGAAACAGACAGACTGATATGTAGCAATAGGAACAGAGGACAGGGAAACAGACAGATAGACTGATATGTAGCAATAGGAACAGAGGACAGTGAAACAGACAGACTGACTGATATGTAGCAATAGGAACAGAGGACAAGGAAACAGACAGACAGACTGATATGCAGCAATAGGAGCAGAGGACAGGGAAACAGACAGACAGACTGATATGTAGCAATAGGAACAGAGGACAGGGAAACAGACAGACAGACTGATATGCAGCAATAGGACCAGAGGACAGGGAAACAGACAGACAGACTGATATGTAGCAATAGGAACAGAGGACAGGGAAACAGACAGACTGATATGTAGCAATAGGAACAGAGGACAGGGAAACAGACAGACTGATATGTAGCAATAGGAACAGAGGACAGGGAAACAGACAGACTGATATGCAGCAATAGGAACAGAGGACAGGGAAACAGACAGACTGATATGTAGCAATAGGAACAGAGGACAGGGAAACAGACAGACTGATATGTAGCAATAGGAACAGAGGACAGGGAAACAGACAGACTGATATGTAGCAATAGGAACAGAGGACAGGGAAACAGACAGACTGATATGCAGCAATAGGAACAGAGGACAGGGAAACAGACAGACTGATATGTAGCAATAGGAACAGAGGACAGGGAAACAGACAGACTGATGTGTAGCAATAGGAACAGAGGACAGGGAAACAGACAGACAGACTGATATGCAGCAATAGGAACAGAGGACAGGGAAACAGACAGACTGATATGCAGCAATAGGAACAGAGGACAGGGAAACAGACAGACAGACTGATATGCAGCAATAGGAACAGAGGACAGGGAAACAGACAGACAGACTGATATGTAGCAATAGGAACAGAGGACAGGGAAACAGACAGACTGATATGTAGCAATAGGAACAGAGGACAGGGAAACAGACAGACTGATATATAGGAAAAGGAACAGAGGACAGGGAAACAGACAGACTGATATGCAGCAATAGGAACAGAGGACAGGGAAACAGACAGACTGATATGTAGCAATAGGAACAGAGGACAGGGAAACAGACAGACTGATATGTAGCAATAGGAACAGAGGACAGGGAAACAGACAGACTGATATGTAGCAATAGGAACAGAGGACAGGGAAACAGACAGACTGATATGCAGCAATAGGAACAGAGGACAGGGAAACAGACAGACTGATATGTAGCAATAGGAACAGAGGACAGGGAAAGAGACAGACTGATGTGTAGCAATAGGAACAGAGGACAGGGAAACAGACAGACAGACTGATATGCAGCAATAGGAACAAAGGACAGGGAAACAGACAGACTGATATGCAGCAATAGGAACAGAGGACAGGGAAACAGACAGACAAACTGATATGCAGCAATAGGAACAGAGGACAGGGAAACAGACAGACAGACTGATATGTAGCAATAGGAACAGAGGACAGGGAAACAGACAGACTGACTGATATGTAGCAACAGGAACAGAGGACAGGGAAAAGACAGACTGATATGTAGCAATAGGAACAGAGGACAGGGAAACAGACAGACAGACTGATATGCAGCAATAGGAACAGAGGACAGGGAAACAGACAGACATATGCAGCAATAGGAACAGAGGACAGGGAAACAGACAGACAGACTGATATGCAGCAATAGGAACAGAGGACAGGGAAACAGACAGACAGACAGACTGATATGCAGCAATAGGAACAGAGGACAGGGAAACAGACAGACTGATATGTAGCAATAGGAACAGAGGACAGGGAAACAGACAGACTGATATGCAGCAATAGGAACAGAGGACAGGGAAACAGACAGACAGACTGATATGTAGCAATAGGAACAGAGGACAGGGAAACAGACAGACTGATATGCAGCAATAGGAACAGAGGACAGGGAAACAGACAGACTGATATGTAGCAATAGGAACAGAGGACAGGGAAACAGACAGACAGACTGATATGCAGCAATAGGAACAGAGGACAGGGAAACAGACAGACTGATATGCAGCAATAGGAACAGAGGACAGGGAAACAGACAGACAGACTGATATGCAGCAATAGGAACAGAGGACAGGGAAACAGACAGACAGACTGATATGTAGCAATAGGAACAGAGGACAGGGAAACAGACAGACTGATATGTAGCAATAGGAACAGAGGACAGGGAAACAGACAGACTGATATGTAGCAATAGGAACAGAGGACAGGGAAACAGACAGACTGATATGCAGCAATAGGAACAGAGGACAGGGAAACAGACAGACTGATATGTAGCAATAGGAACAGAGGACAGGGAAACAGACAGACTGATATGTAGCAATAGGAACAGAGGACAGGGAAACAGACAGACTGATATGTAGCAATAGGAACAGAGGACAGGGAAACAGACAGACTGATATGCAGCAATAGGAACAGAGGACAGGGAAACAGACAGACTGATATGTAGCAATAGGAACAGAGGACAGGGAAACAGACAGACTGATGTGTAGCAATAGGAACAGAGGACAGGGAAACAGACAGACAGACTGATATGCAGCAATAGGAACAGAGGACAGGGAAACAGACAGACTGATATGCCGCAATAGGAACAGAGGACAGGGAAACAGACAGACAAACTGATATGCAGCAATAGGAACAGAGGACAGGGAAACAGACAGACAGACTGATATGTAGCAATAGGAACAGAGGACAGGGAAACAGACAGACTGACTGATATGTAGCAACAGGAACAGAGGACAGGGAAAAGACAGACTGATATGTAGCAATAGGAACAGAGGACAGGGAAACAGACAGACAGACTGATATGCAGCAATAGGAACAGAGGACAGGGAAACAGACAGACTGATATGCAGCAATAGGAACAGAGGACAGGGAAACAGACAGACAGACTGATATGCAGCAATAGGAACAGAGGACAGGGAAACAGACAGACAGACTGATATTCAGCAATAGGAACAGAGGACAGGGAAACAGACAGACAGATTGATATGTAGCAACAGGAACAGAGGACAGGGAAACAGACAGACAGATATGCAGCAATAGGAACAGAGGACAGGGAAACAGACAGACTGATATGTAGCAATAGGAACAGAGGACAGGGAAACAGACAGACTGATATGTAGCAATAGGAACAGAGGACAGGGAAACAGACAGACTGATATGTAGCAATAGGAACAGAGGACAGGGAAACAGACAGATAGACTGATATGTAGCAATAGGAACAGAGGACAGTGAAACAGACAGACTGACTGATATTTAGCAATAGGAACAGAGGACAAGGAAACAGACAGACAGACTGATATGCAGCAATAGGAGCAGAGGACAGGGAAACAGACAGACAGACTGATATGTAGCAATAGGAACAGAGGACAGGGAAACAGACAGACAGACTGATATGTATCAATAGGAACAGAGGACAGGGAAACAGACAGACTGATATGCAGCAATAGGAACAGAGGACATGGAAACAGACAGACTGATATGCAGCAATAGGAACAGAGGACAGGGAAACAGACAGACTGATATGCAGCAATAGGAACAGAGGACAGGGAAACAGACAGACATATGCAGCAATAGGAACAGAGGACAGGGAAACAGACAGACAGACTGATATGCAGCAATAGGAACAGAGGACAGGGAAACAGACAGACAGACTGATATGCAGCAATAGGAACAGAGGACAGGGAAACAGACAGACTGATATGTAGCAATAGGAACAGAGGACAGGGAAACAGACAGACTGATATGCAGCAATAGGAACAGAGGACAGGGAAACAGACAGACAGACTGATATGTAGCAATAGGAACAGAGGACAGGGAAACAGACAGACTGATATGCAGCAATAGGAACAGAGGACAGGGAAACAGACAGACTGATATGTAGCAATAGGAACAGAGGACAGGGAAACAGACAGACAGACTGATATGCAGCAATAGGAACAGAGGACAGGGAAACAGACAGACTGATATGCAGCAATAGGAACAGAGGACAGGGAAACAGACAGACAGACTGATATGCAGCAATAGGAACAGAGGACAGGGAAACAGACAGACTGATATGTAGCAATAGGAACAGAGGACAGGGAAACAGACAGACTGATATGTAGCAATAGGAACAGAGGACAGGGAAACAGACAGACTGATATGCAGCAATAGGAACAGAGGACAGGGAAACAGACAGACTGATATGTAGCAATAGGAACAGAGGACAGGGAAACAGACAGACTGATGTGTAGCAATAGGAACAGAGGACAGGGAAACAGACAGACAGACTGATATGCAGCAATAGGAACAGAGGACAGGGAAACAGACAGACTGATATGCAGCAATAGGAACAGAGGACAGGGAAACAGACAGACAAACTGATATGCAGCAATTGGAACAGAGGACAGGGAAACAGACAGACAGACTGATATGTAGCAATAGGAACAGAGGACAGGGAAACAGACAGACTGACTGATATGTAGCAACAGGAACAGAGGACAGGGAAAAGACAGACTGATATGTAGCAATAGGAACAGAGGACAGGGAAACAGACAGACAGACTGATATGCAGCAATAGGAACAGAGGACAGGGAAACAGACAGACTGATATGCAGCAATAGGAACAGAGGACAGGGAAACAGACAGACAGACTGATATGCAGCAATAGGAACAGAGGACAGGGAAACAGACAGACAGACTGATATGTAGCAATAGGAACAGAGGACAGGGAAACAGACAGACAGATTGATATGTAGCAACAGGAACAGAGGACAGGGAAACAGACAGACAGATATGCAGCAATAGGAACAGAGGACAGGGAAACAGACAGACTGATATGTAGCAATAGGAACAGAGGACAGGGAAACAGACAGACAGACTGATATGTAGCAATAGGAACAGAGGACAGGGAAACAGACAGACTGATATGTAGCAATAGGAACAGAGGACAGGGAAACAGACAGACTGATATGTAGCAATAGGAACAGAGGACAGGGAAACAGACAGATAGACTGATATGTAGCAATAGGAACAGAGGACAGTGAAACAGACAGACTGACTGATATGTAGCAATAGGAACAGAGGACAAGGAAACAGACAGACAGACTGATATGCAGCAATAGGAGCAGAGGACAGGGAAACAGACAGACAGACTGATATGTAGCAATAGGAACAGAGGACAGGGAAACAGACAGACAGACTGATATGCAGCAATAGGACCAGAGGACAGGGAAACAGACAGACAGACTGATATGTAGCAATAGGAACAGAGGACAGGGAAACAGACAGACTGATATGTAGCAATAGGAACAGAGGACAGGGAAACAGACAGACTGATATGTAGCAATAGGAACAGAGGACAGGGAAACAGACAGACTGATATGTAGCAATAGGAACAGAGGACAGTGAAACAGACAGACTGACTGATATGTAGCAATAGGAACAGAGGACAAGGAAACAGACAGACAGACTGATATGCAGCAATAGGAGCAGAGGACAGGGAAACAGACAGACAGACTGATATGTAGCAATAGGAACAGAGGACAGGGAAACAGACAGACAGACTGATATGCAGCAATAGGACCAGAGGACAGGGAAACAGACAGACAGACTGATATGTAGCAATAGGAACAGAGGACAGGGAAACAGACAGACTGATATGTAGCAATAGGAACAGAGGACAGGGAAACAGACAGACTGATATGTAGCAATAGGAACAGAGGACAGGGAAACAGACAGACTGATATGTAGCAATATGAACAGAGGACAGGGAAACAGACAGACTGATATGTAGCAATAGGAACAGAGGACAGGGAAACAGACAGACAGACAGACTGATATCTAGCAATAGGAACAGAGGACAGGGAAACAGACAGACAGACTGATATGCAGCAATAGGAACAGAGGACAGGGAAACAGACAGAATGATATGCAGCAATAGGAACAGAGGACAGGGAAACAGACAGACATATGCAGCAATAGGAACAGAGGACAGGGAAACAGACAGACAGACTGATATGCAGCAATAGGAACAGAGGACAGGGAAACAGACAGACAGACTGATATGCAGCAATAGGAACAGAGGACAGGGAAACAGACAGACTGATATGTAGCAATAGGAACAGAGGACAGGGAAACAGACAGACTGATATGCAGCAATAGGAACAGAGGACAGGGAAACAGACAGACAGACTGATATGTAGCAATAGGAACAGAGGACAGGGAAACAGACAGACTGATATGCAGCAATAGGAACAGAGGACAGGGAAACAGACAGACTGATATGTAGCAATAGGAACAGAGGACAGGGAAACAGACAGACAGACTGATATGCAGCAATAGGAACAGAGGACAGGGAAACAGACAGACTGATATGCAGCAATAGGAACAGAGGACAGGGAAACAGACAGACAGACTGATATGCAGCAATAGGAACAGAGGACAGGGAAACAGACAGACTGATATGTAGCAATAGGAACAGAGGACAGGGAAACAGACAGACTGATATGTAGCAATAGGAACAGAGGACAGGGAAACAGACAGACTGATATGCAGCAATAGGAACAGAGGACAGGGAAACAGACAGACTGATATGTAGCAATAGGAACAGAGGACAGGGAAACAGACAGACTGATGTGTAGCAATAGGAACAGAGGACAGGGAAACAGACAGACAGACTGATATGCAGCAATAGGAACAGAGGACAGGGAAACAGACAGACTGATATGCAGCAATAGGAACAGAGGACAGGGAAACAGACAGACAAACTGATATGCAGCAATAGGAACAGAGGACAGGGAAACAGACAGACAGACTGATATGTAGCAATAGGAACAGAGGACAGGGAAACAGACAGACTGACTGATATGTAGCAACAGGAACAGAGGACAGGGAAAAGACAGACTGATATGTAGCAATAGGAACAGAGGACAGGGAAACAGACAGACAGACTGATATGCAGCAATAGGAACAGAGGACAGGGAAACAGACAGACTGATATGCAGCAATAGGAACAGAGGACAGGGAAACAGACAGACAGACTGATATGCAGCAATAGGAACAGAGGACAGGGAAACAGACAGACAGACTGATATGTAGCAATAGGAACAGAGGACAGGGAAACAGACAGACAGATTGATATGTAGCAACAGGAACAGAGGACAGGGAAACAGACAGACAGATATGCAGCAATAGGAACAGAGGACAGGGAAACAGACAGACTGATATGTAGCAATAGGAACAGAGGACAGGGAAACAGACAGACAGACTGATATGTAGCAATAGGAACAGAGGACAGGGAAACAGACAGACTGATATGTAGCAATAGGAACAGAGGACAGGGAAACAGACAGACTGATATGTAGCAATAGGAACAGAGGACAGGGAAACAGACAGATAGACTGATATGTAGCAATAGGAACAGAGGACAGTGAAACAGACAGACTGACTGATATGTAGCAATAGGAACAGAGGACAAGGAAACAGACAGACAGACTGATATGCAGCAATAGGAGCAGAGGACAGGGAAACAGACAGACAGACTGATATGCAGCAATAGGACCAGAGGACAGGGAAACAGACAGACAGACTGATATGTAGCAATAGGAACAGAGGACAGGGAAACAGACAGACTGATATGTAGCAATAGGAACAGAGGACAGGGAAACAGACAGACTGATATGTAGCAATAGGAACAGAGGACAGGGAAACAGACAGACTGATATGTAGCAATATGAACAGAGGACAGGGAAACAGACAGACTGATATGTAGCAATAGGAACAGAGGACAGGGAAACAGACAGACAGACAGACTGATATCTAGCAATAGGAACAGAGGACAGGGAAACAGACAGACAGACTGATATGCAGCAATAGGAACAGAGGACAGGGAAACAGACAGAATGATATGCAGCAATAGGAACAGAGGACAGGGAAACAGACAGAATGATATGTAGCAATAGGAACAGAGGACAGGGAAACAGACAGACTGATATGCAGCAATAGGAACAGAGGACAGGGAAACAGACAGACTGATATGTAGCAATAGGAACAGAGGACAGGGAAACAGACAGACTGATATGCAGCAATAGGAACAGAGGACAGGGAAACAGACAGACAGACTGATATGCAGCAATAGGACCAGAGGACAGGGAAACAGACAGACTGATATGCAGCAATAGGAGCAGAGGACAGGGAAACAGACAGACTGATATGCAGCAATAGGAACAGAGGACAGGGAAACAGACAGACTGATATGTAGCAATAGGAACAGAGGACAGGGAAACAGACAGACTGATATGTAGCAATAGGAACATAGGACAGGGAAACAGACAGACTGATATGTAGCAATAGGAACAGAGGACAGAGAAACAGACAGACTGATATGCAGCAATAGGAACAGAGGACAGGGAAACAGACAGACTGATATGCAGCAATAGGAACAGAGGACAGGGAAACAGACAGACAGATATGTAGCAATAGGAACAAAGGACAGGGAAACAGACAGACTGATATGCAGCAATAGGAACAGAGGACAGGGAAACAGACAGACAGATATGTAGCAATAGGAACAGAGGACAGGGAAACAGACAGACAGACAGACTGATATCTAGCAATAGGAACAGAGGACAGGGAAACAGACAGACAGACTGATATGCAGCAATAGGAACAGAGGACAGGGAAACAGACAGAATGATATGCAGCAATAGGAACAGAGGACAGGGAAACAGACAGAATGATATGTAGCAATAGGAACAGAGGACAGGGAAACAGACAGACTGATATGCAGCAATAGGAACAGAGGACAGGGAAACAGACAGACTGATATGTAGCAATAGGAACAGAGGACAGGGAAACAGACAGACTGATATGCAGCAATAGGAACAGAGGACAGGGAAACAGACAGACAGACTGATATGCAGCAATAGGACCAGAGGACAGGGAAACAGACAGACTGATATGCAGCAATAGGAGCAGAGGACAGGGAAACAGACAGACTGATATGCAGCAATAGGAACAGAGGACAGGGAAACAGACAGACTGATATGTAGCAATAGGAACAGAGGACAGGGAAACAGACAGACTGATATGTAGCAATAGGAACATAGGACAGGGAAACAGACAGACTGATATGTAGCAATAGGAACAGAGGACAGAGAAACAGACAGACTGATATGCAGCAATAGGAACAGAGGACAGGGAAACAGACAGACTGATATGCAGCAATAGGAACAGAGGACAGGGAAACAGACAGACAGATATGTAGCAATAGGAACAAAGGACAGGGAAACAGACAGACTGATATGTAGCAATAGGAACAGAGGACAGGGAAACAGACAGACTGATATGTAGCAATAGGAACAGAGGACATGGAAACAGACAGACAGACTGATATGCAGCAATAGGAACAGAGGACAGGGAAACAGACAGACTGATATGCAGCAATAGGAACAGAGGACAGGGAAACAGACAGACAGACTGATATGTAGCAATAGGAGCAGAGGACAGGGAAACAGACAGACAGACTGATATGTAGCAATAGGAACAGAGGACAGGGAAACAGACAGACAGACAGATATGCAGCAATAGGACCAGAGGACAGGGAAACAGACAGACAGACTGATATGTAGCAATAGGAACAGAGGACAGGGAAACAGACAGACTGATATGTAGCACTAGGAACAGAGGACAGGGAAACAGACAGACAGACAGACTGATATCTAGCAATAGGAACAGAGGACAGGGAAACAGACAGACAGACTGATATGCAGCAATAGGAACAGAGGACAGGGAAACAGACAGACTGATATGCAGCAATAGGAACAGAGGACAGGGAAACAGACAGACTGATATGTAGCAATAGGAACAGAGGACAGGGAAACAGACAGACTGATATGCAGCAATAGGAACAGAGGACAGGGAAACAGACAGACTGATATGTAGCAATAGGAACAGAGGACAGGGAAACAGACAGACTGATATGCAGCAATAGGAACAGAGGACAGGGAAACAGACAGACAGACTGATATGCAGCAATAGGACCAGAAGACAGGGAAACAGACAGACTGATATGCAGCAATAGGAGCAGAGGACAGGGAAACAGACAGACTGATATGCAGCAATAGGAACAGAGGACAGGGAAACAGACAGACTGATATGTAGCAATAGGAACAGAGGACAGGGAAACAGACAGACTGATATGTAGCAATAGGAACATAGGACAGGGAAACAGACAGACTGATATGTAGCAATAGGAACAGAGGACAGGGAAACAGACAGACTGATATGCAGCAATAGGAACAGAGGACAGGGAAACAGACAGACTGATATGCAGCAATAGGAACAGAGGACAGGGAAACAGACAGACAGATATGTAGCAATAGGAACAGAGGACAGGGAAACAGACAGACTGATATGTAGCAATAGGAACAGAGGACAGGGAAACAGACAGACTGATATGTAGCAATAGGAACAGAGGACATGGAAACAGACAGACAGACTGATATGCAGCAATAGGAACAGAGGACAGGGAAACAGACAGACTGATATGCAGCAATAGGAACAGAGGACAGGGAAACAGACAGACAGACTGATATGCAGCATTAGGAACAGAGGACAGGGAAACAGACAGACAGACTGATATGTAGCAATAGGAACAGAGGATAGGGAAACAGACAGACTGATATGTAGCAATAGGAACAGAGGACAGGGAAACAGACAGACAGACTGATATGTAGCAATAGGAACAGAGGACAGGGAAACAGACAGACTGATATGTAGCAATAGGAACAGAGGACAGGGAAACAGACAGACTGATATGTAGCAATAGGAACAGAGGACAGGGAAACAGACAGACAGACTGATATGCAGCAATAGGAACAGAGGAAAGGGAAACAGACAGACAGACTGATATGCAGCAATAGGAACAGAGGACAGGGAAACAGACAGACTGATATGTAGCAATAGGAACAGAGGACAGGGAAACAGACAGACAGACTGATATGTAGCAATAGGAACAGAGGACAGGGAAACAGACAGACTGATATGCAGCAATAGGAACAGAGGACAGGGAAACAGACAGACTGATATGCAGCAATAGGAACAGAGGACAGGGAAACAGACAGACTGACTGATATGTAGCAACAGGAACAGAGGACAGGGAAAAGACAGACTGATATGTAGCAATAGGAACAGAGGACAGGGAAACAGACAGACAGACTGATATGCAGCAATAGGAACAGAGGACAGGGAAACAGACAGACTGATATGCAGCAATAGGAACAGAGGACAGGGAAACAGACAGACAGACTGATATGCAGCAATAGGAACAGAGGACAGGGAAACAGACAGACAGACTGATATGTAGCAATAGGAACAGAGGACAGGGAAACAGACAGACAGATTGATATGTAGCAACAGGAACAGAGGACAGGGAAACAGACAGACAGATATGCAGCAATAGGAACAGAGGACAGGGAAACAGACAGACTGATATGTAGCAATAGGAACAGAGGACAGGGAAACAGACAGATAGACTGATATGTAGCAATAGGAACAGAGGACAAGGAAACAGACAGACAGACTGATATGCAGCAATAGGAGCAGAGGACAGGGAAACAGACAGACAGACTGATATGTAGCAATAGGAACAGAGGACAGGGAAACAGACAGACAGACTGATATGCAGCAATAGGACCAGAGGACAGGGAAACAGACAGACAGACTGATATGTAGCAATAGGAACAGAGGACAGGGAAACAGACAGACTGATATGTAGCAATAGGAACAGAGGACAGGGAAACAGACAGACTGATATGTAGCAATAGGAACAGAGGACAGGGAAACAGACAGACTGATATGTAGCAATATGAACAGAGGACAGGGAAACAGACAGACTGATATGTAGCAATAGGAACAGAGGACAGGGAAACAGACAGACAGACAGACTGATATCTAGCAATAGGAACAGAGGACAGGGAAACAGACAGACAGACTGATATGCAGCAATAGGATCAGAGGACAGGGACACAGACAGACTGATATGCAGCAATAGGAACAGAGGACAGGGAAACAGACAGACTGATATGTAGCAATAGGAACAGAGGACAGGGAAACAGACAGACTGATATGCAGCAATAGGAACAGAGGACAGGGAAACAGACAGACTGATATGTAGCAATAGGAACAGAGGACAGGGAAACAGACAGACTGATATGCAGCAATAGGAACAGAGGACAGGGAAACAGACAGACAGACTGATATGCAGCAATAGGACCAGAGGACAGGGAAACAGACAGACTGATATGCAGCAATAGGAGCAGAGGACAGGGAAACAGACAGACTGATATGCAGCAATAGGAACAGAGGACAGGGAAACAGACAGACTGATATGTAGCAATAGGAACAGAGGACAGGGAAACAGACAGACTGATATGTAGCAATAGGAACATAGGACAGGGAAACAGACAGACTGATATGTAGCAATAGGAACAGAGGACAGGGAAACAGACAGACTGATATGCAGCAATAGGAACAGAGGACAGGGAAACAGACAGACTGATATGCAGCAATAGGAACAGAGGACAGGGAAACAGACAGACAGATATGTAGCAATAGGAACAGAGGACAGGGAAACAGACAGACTGATATGTAGCAATAGGAACAGAGGACAGGGAAACAGACAGACTGATATGTAGCAATAGGAACAGAGGACATGGAAACAGACAGACAGACTGATATGCAGCAATAGGAACAGAGGACAGGGAAACAGACAGACTGATATGCAGCAATAGGAACAGAGGACAGGGAAACAGACAGACAGACTGATATGCAGCATTAGGAACAGAGGACAGGGAAACAGACAGACAGACTGATATGTAGCAATAGGAACAGAGGACAGGGAAACAGACAGACTGATATGTAGCAATAGGAACAGAGGACAGGGAAACAGACAGACAGACTGATATGTAGCAATAGGAACAGAGGACAGGGAAACAGACAGACTGATATGTAGCAATAGGAACAGAGGACAGGGAAACAGACAGACTGATATGTAGCAATAGGAACAGAGGACAGGGAAACAGACAGACAGACTGATATGCAGCAATAGGAACAGAGGAAAGGGAAACAGACAGACAGACTGATATGCAGCAATAGGAACAGAGGACAGGGAAACAGACAGACTGATATGTAGCAATAGGAACAGAGGACAGGGAAACAGACAGACAGACTGATATGTAGCAATAGGAACAGAGGACAGGGAAACAGACAGACTGATATGCAGCAATAGGAACAGAGGACAGGGAAACAGACAGACTGATATGCAGCAATAGGAACAGAGGACAGGGAAACAGACAGACTGATATGCAGCAATAGGAACAGAGGACAGGGAAACAGACAGACTGATATGCAGCAATAGGAACAGAGGACAGGGAAACAGACAGACTGATATGCAGCAATAGGAACAGAGGACAGGGAAACAGACAAACAGACTGATATGCAGCAATAGGAACAGAGGACAGGGAAACAGACAGACAGACTGATATGTAGCAATAGGAACAGAGGACAGGGAAACAGACAGACTGATATGCAGCAATAGGAACAGAGGACAGGGAAACAGACAGACAGACTGATATGCAGCAATAGGAACAGAGGACAGGGAAACAGACAGACAGACTGATATGCAGCAATAGGAACAGAGGACAGGGAAACAGACAGACTGATATGCAGCAATAGGAACAGAGGACAGGGAAACAGACAGACAGACTGATTTGCAGCAATAGGAACAGAGGACAGGGAAACAGACAGACAGACTGATATGCAGCAATAGGAACAGAGGACAGGGAAACAGACAGACTGATATGTAGCAATAGGAACAGAGGACAGGGAAACAGACAGACTGATATGTAGCAATAGGAACAGAGGACAGGAAACCGACAGATTGATATGTAGCAATAGGAACAGAGGACAGGGAAACAGACAGACTGATATGTAGCAATAGGAACAGAGGACAGGGAAACAGACAGACTGATATGCAGCAATAGGAACAGAGGACAGGGAAACAGACAGAGAGACAGATATGTAGCAATAGGAACAGAGGACAGGGAAACAGACAGACAGACTGATATGCAGCAATAGGAACAGAGGACAGGGAAACAGACAGACTGATATGCAGCAATAGGAACAGAGGACAGGGAAACAGACAGACAGACTGATTTGCAGCAATAGGAACAGAGGACAGGGAAACAGACAGACAGACTGATATGCAGCAATAGGAACAGAGGACAGGGAAACAGACAGACTGATATGTAGCAATAGGAACAGAGGACAGGGAAACCGACAGATTGATATGTAGCAATAGGAACAGAGGACAGGGAAACAGACAGACTGATATGTAGCAATAGGAACAGAGGACAGGGAAACAGACAGACTGATATGCAGCAATAGGAACAGAGGACAGGGAAACAGACAGACAGACAGATATGTAGCAATAGGAACAGAGGACAGGGAAACAGACAGACAGATTGATATGCAGCAATAAGAACAGAGGACAGGGAAACAGACAGACTGATATGCAGCAATAGGAACAGAGGACAGGGAAACAGACAGACTGATATGCAGCAATAGGAACAGAGGACAGGGAAACAGACAGACAGACTGATACGTAGCAATAGGAACAGAGGACAGGGAAACAGACAGACAGACTGATATGTAGCAATAGGACCAGAGGACAGGGAAACAGACAGACAGACTGATATGTAGCAATAGGAACAGAGGACAGGGAAACAGACAGACAGACTGATATGTAGCAATAGGACCAGAGGACAGGGAAACAGACAGACTGATATGCAGCAATAGGAACAGAGGACAGGGAAACAGACAGACAGACTGATATGTAGCAATAGGAACAGAGGACAGGGAAACAGACAGACTGGTGGTGAATAGGACAGAGGTGGTTTAGGGACAGTGTAAGTGGCGTAAACTGTAAGCTATCATGTTCTAATCGGAGAGATAACAATCAATAGAGATACCTGAAACAGATTCTAGCAGGGAGTAACAGAATAAACAGTTAATGGTAGTGATGGTGATACAAACAAAATTCGATTTGTATATACAGTATTATACAAAAAACCAGGGGCGCAACTTTGGTTTTAGAATTGTGGGGGACATAATATACATTTTATTTTTGTTTTATCCTGTCAGATTAACACTCCAAACAGCCTACCTAACCGTTCGGAGGCGTCCGCATGGTCCTAAAGCATATTGTTGCCTCGTTTTGGCATCACATTCCATTGATAAAACTGGGGTGGGACAAAAATGCATTTTTGTCCCTGAGGAGGAGGAGGAGGAGGAGGAGGAGGAGGAGGAGGAGGAGGAGGAGGAGGAGGAGGAGGAGGAGGAGGAGGAGGAGGAGGAGGAGGAGGAGGAGGAGGAGGAGGAAGAGGAGGAGATGAAGGAGGATGGGAAGGAGAAGGCGGGGCGAAAGGATACAGTCAGACAGATATTATCACATTCAGCCAAGGCATGGACAGAGTAAATTTCCCCAGCCTGCAACTGAACCAAGCCAAGGTCGCACAGCAGCTATCCGATGTCTTACAGAAGGTTTGTGTCTGCAACTGGAAGCATTTCAATTCAGGGAGGAAATCCGTTTAAAATGAGCTACTGTAGGAGGGACAACCCAGACCATGTCCCAAAGGACACATAATTTCCTATTGGCCCTGGTAAAACCTAGTGCACTGTATAGGGAATAGGGTGCCATTTGATACAAACGCCACTGTTAGCATGCCAGCCAGCCATCAAACCCCACTGTTTGCCTGCCAGCCAGCCTGCTAGCCAGCCAACAAACCCCACTGTTTGCCTGCCAGCCAGCCATCAAACCCCACTGTTAGCCGCCTGCTAGCCAGCCATCAAACCCCACTGTTTGCCTGCCAGCCAGCCATCAAACCCCACTGTTAGCCGCCTGCTAGCCAGCCGTCAAACCCCACTGTTTGCCTGCCTGCCAGCCAGCCAGCCGTCAAACCCCACTGTTTGCCTGCTAGCCAGCCATCAAACCCCACTGTTTGCCTGCCAGCCAGCCAGCCAGCCATCAAACCCCACTGCTTGCCAGCCAGCCAGCCAGCCAGCCGTCAAACCCCACTGTTGCCTGCTAGCCAGCCAACCAGCCAGCCGTCAAACCCCACTATTAGCCGCCTGCTAGCATGCCATCAAACCCCACTATTAGCCGCCTGCCAGCCAACCAGCCATCAAACCCCACTATCAGCCGCCTGCTAGCCAGCCATCAAACCCCACTATTAGCCGCCTGCTAGCCATCAAACCCCACTATTAGCCGCCTGCTAGCATGCCATCAAACCCCACTATTTGCCTGCCAGCCAGCCGTCAAACCCCACTATTAGCCGCCTGCTAGCCAGCCATCAAACCCCACTGTTTGCCTGGTAGTCACCCATCCTGCTGACTGGTCTGGGGCCCTTGAAATCTAAGGGTCCCAAGGCGTTTCTGGTCCCTAACGCCGACCGACCATGTGGCCTGTTGAGACGTGTTGGGTTTGGATAAGGACGCTCAGATAATGCATCTATCTGGGTGTAACCGATGTGAAATGGCTAGCTAGTTAGCGGTGGTGCGCGCTAATAGCGTTTCAATCGGTGACGTCACTCGCTTTGAGACCTTGAAGTAGTGGTTCCCCTTGCTCTGCAAGGGGCGCGGCTTTTGTGGAGTGATGGGTTACGATGCTTCGTGGGTGAATGTTGTGATTTGTGCAGAGGGTCCCTGGTTCGCACCCGGGTCGGGGCGAGGGGACGGACTAAAGTTAAACTGTTACATAGGGCAGGGCTGAGAAATACTGTGCTATAAATCTACTTCAACAGAACAATTTATATATATTTTTATAATCTAGTTTATTATTCAGGGTCGGGTTACGTTGTTAACGTTGGGTGGCGTTGTTAACGTCGGGTTGTGTTGTTAACGTCGGGTTAAGTTGTTAACGTCGGGTTGCGTTGTTAACGTCGGGTTACGTTGTTAACGTCGGGTTGCGTTGTTAACGTCGGGTTGTGTTGTTAACGTCGGGTTACGTTGTTAATGTCGGGTTACATTGTTAACGTCGGGTTACGTTGTTAACGTCGGGTTACGTTGTTAACGTCGGGTTGCGTTGTTAACGTCGGGTTACGTTGTTAACGTCGGGTTACGTTGTTAACGTCGGGTTGCGTTGTTAACGTCGGGTTACGTTGTTAACGTCGGGTTGCGTTGTTAACGTCGGGTTACGTTGTTAACGTCGGGTTACGTTGTTAACGTCGGGTTGCGTTGTTACCGTCGGGTTACGTTGTTAACGTCGGGTTGTGTTGTTAACGTCGGGTTGCGTTGTTAACGTCGGGTTACATTGTTAATGCCGGGTTACATTGTTAACGTCGGGTTACCTTGTTAACGTCGGGTTACGTTGTTAACGTCAGGTTGCGTTGTTAACGTCAGGTTACCTTGTTAACGTCAGGTTACGTTGTTAATGTCGGGTTACATTGTTAACGTCGGGTTACGTTGTTAACATCGGGTTGCGTTGTTAACGTCGGGTTGCGTTGTTAACGTCGGGTTACGTTGTTAACGTCGGGTTACGTTGTTAACGTCGGGTTGCGTTGTTAACGTCGGGTTACGTTGTTAACGTCGGGTTGCGTTGTTAACGTCGGGTTGCGTTGTTAACGTCGGGTTACGTTGTTAACGTCGGGCTACGTTGTTAACGTCGGGCTACGTTGTTAACGTCGGGTTACGTTGTTAACGTCGGGTTACGTTGTTAACGTCGGGTTAAGTTGTTAACGTCAGATTACA